>NC_086444.1:124231973-124356973 GCF_028390025.1 Pseudophryne corroboree | reverse complement strand
ACCATTTGAGTGCCGGATTTGTACCAGACTGTACTGTATATATATAATAAGAATTTACTTACCGATAATTCTATTTCTCGTAGTCCGTAGTGGATGCTGGGAACTCCGTAAGGACCATGGGGAATAGCGGCTCCGCAGGAGACTGGGCACATCTAAAGAAAGCTTTAGGATCACCTGGTGTGCACTGGCTCCTCCCCCTATGACCCTCCTCCAAGCCTCAGTTAGGATACTGTGCCCGGACGAGCGTACACAATAAGGAAGGATTTTGAATCCCGGGTAAGACTCATACCAGCCACACCAATCACACTGTACAACTTGTGATCTGAACCCAGTTAACAGCATGATAATAGAGGAGCCTCTAGAAAAGATGGCTCACTACAACAATAACCCGAATTTTTTGGTAACAATAATTATGTACCAGTATTGCAGACAATCCGCACTTGGGATGGGCGCCCAGCATCCACTACGGACTACGAGAAATAGAATTATCGGTAAGTAAATTCTTATTTTCTCTGACGTCCTAGTGGATGCTGGGAACTCCGTAAGGACCATGGGGATTATACCAAAGCTCCCAAACGGGCGGGAGAGTGCGGATGACTCTGCAGCACCGAATGAGAGAACTCCAGGTCCTCCTCAGCCAAGATATCAACTTTGTAGAATTTTACAAACGTATTTGCTCTTGACCAAGTAACTGCTCGGCAAAGTTGTAAAGCCGAGACCCCTCGGGCAGCTGCCCAAGATGAGCCCACCTTCCTTGTGGAGTGGGCATTTTAAGATTTTTGGCTGTGGCAGGCCTGCCACAGAATGTGCAAGCTGAATTGTACTACAAATCCAACGAGCAATCGTCTGCTTAGAAGCAGGAGCACCCAGTTTGTTGGGTGCATACAGGATAAACAGCGAGTCAGATTTTCTGACTCCAGCCGTCCTGGAAACATGTATTTTCAGGGTCCTGACCACGTCAAGCAACTTGGAATCCTCCAAGTCCTTAGTAGCCGCAGGTACCACAATAGGTTGGTTCATGTGAAATGCAGAAACCACCTTAGGTAGAAAATTTGAGGACGAGTCCTCAATTCTGCCCTTTCAGAATGAAATATTAAGTAAGGGCTTTTATATGATAAAGCCGCCAATTCTGACACCCGCCTGGCTGAAACCAGGGCTAACTCGTCACTTCCATGTGAGATATTTTAAGTCCACAGTGGTGAGTGGTTCAAACCAATGTGACTTTAGGAAACTCAACACAACATTGAGATCCCCAAGGTGCCACTGGAGGCACAAAAGGAGACTGTATATGCAGTACCCCTTTTACAAATGTCTGAACTTCAGGCACTGAAGCCAGTTCTTTTTGGAAGAAAATCGACAGGGCCGAAATTTGAACCTTAATGGACCCTAATTTTAGGCCCATAGACAGTCCTGTTTGCAGGAAATGGAGGAAACGACCCAGTTGAAATTCCTCTGTAGGGGCCTTCTTGGCCTCACTCCACGCAACATATTTTCGCCAAATGCGGTGATAATGTTTTGCGGTTACGTCTTTCCTGGCCTTGACCAGGGTAGGGATCTTCAGGATCCGGCGTTCAACCGCCATGCCGTCAAACGCAGCCGCGGTAAGTCTTGGAACAGACAAGGCCCCTGCTGGAGCAGGTCCTTTCTTAGAGGTAGAGGCCACGGTTCGTCCGTGAGCATCTCTTGAAGTTCCGGATACCAAGTCCTTCTTGGCCAATCCGGAACCACGAGTATAGTTCTTACTCCTCTCCTTCTTATGATTCTCAGTACTTTTGGTACGAGGGGCAGAGGAGGGAACACATACACTGACTGGTACACCCACGGTGTTACCAGAGCGTCCACCGCTATTGCCTGAGGGTCCCTTGACCTGGCGCAATATCTGTCTAGTTTTTTGTTTAGACGGGACGCCATTATGTCCACCTTTTGTTTTTCCCAACGGTTTACAATCAGGTGGAAGACTTCTGGGTGAAGTCCCCACTCTCCCGGGTGAAGGTCGTGTCTGCTGAGGAAGTCTGCTTCCCAGTTGTCCACTCCCGGAATGAACACTGCTGACAGTGCTATCACATGATTTTCCGCCCAGCGAAAATCCTTGCAGCTTCTGCCATTGCCCTCCTGCTTCTCGTGCCGCCCTGTCTGTTTACGTGGGCGACTGACGTGATGTTGTCCGATTGGATCAATACCGCCTGACCCTGAAGCAGGGGTTTCGCTTGACTTAGGGCATTGTAAATGGCCCTTAGTTCCAGAATGTTTATATGAAGAGATGTCTCCAGGCTTGACCATAAGCCCTGGAAATTCCTTCCCTGTGTGACTGCTCCCCAGCCTCGCAGGCTGGCATCCGTGGCCACCAGGACCCAGTCCCGAATGCCGAATCTGCGGCCCTCTAGAAGATGAGCACTCTGCAACCACCACAGGAGGGATACCCTTGTCCCTGGTGACAGGGTTATCCGCTGAAGCATCTGAAGATGCGACCCGGACCATTTGTCCAGAAGGTTCCACTGTGCGTGGAATCTGCCGAATGGGATTGCTTCGTAGGAAGCCACCATTTTTACCCAGAACCCTTGTGCATTGATGCACTGAGACTTGGTTCGGTTTTTGGAGGTTCCTGACTAGCTCGGATAACTCCCTGGCTTTCTCCTCCGGGAGAAGCACCTTCTTTCTGGACTATGTCCAGAATCATCCCTAGGAACAGAAGACAAGTCGTCGGAACCAGCTGTGATTTTGGAATATTGAAAATCCAATCGTGCCTTCGAAGGAATATCATCATTTCGGTCATTACTTCAGTAAAGACCCGGGGTGCCGTGGACCATCCCTACGGCAGCGTCCGAACTGATACAGTTCTGTACCATAACCTGAAATACCCTTGGTGAGAAGGGTAAATTTTGACATGAAGGTAAGCCTCCTTGATGTCCCGAGACATCATGTAGTCCCCTTCTTCCAGGTTTGCAATCACTGCTCTGAGTGACTCAATTTTGAATTTGAACCTCTGTATGCAAGTGTTCAAAGATTTTAGATTTTAGATTTTAAAATCGGTCTCACCGAGCCGTCTGGCTTCGGTACCACAATAGTGTGGAATAATACCCCGTTCCCTGTTGCAGGAGGGGTACCTTGATTATCACCTGCTGGGAATACAGCTTGTGAATGGCTTCCAAAACTGCCTCCCTGTCAGCGGGAGACGTCGGTAAAACAGACTTTTGGAAACGGCGAGGGGAATACGTCTCGAATTCCAATTTGTACCCCTGAAATATTATCTGAAGGATCCAGGGGTCTACTTGCGAGTGAGCCCACTGCGCACTGAAATTCATTGAGAACGGGACCCCACCGTGCCTGAACTTGTAAAGCCCTAGCGTCATACTGAGGGCTTGGCAGCGGCGGAAAAGGGTTTCTGTTCCTTGGAACTGGCTGATCTCTGCAGCCATTTTCCTCTCCCTCTGTCACGAGCAGAAAAGAGGAACCCTTTTGTCCGCCTGCCAACCAGGACTGCGCCTGATAATACGGCGTCTTATTTTGAGAGGCGACCTGGGGTACATCCCCTCTTTTAAGGCAATACTTCCAAATGCCGTTTGGAATCCGCATCACCTGACCACTTTACTGGAATAATTGGACAACGCACTTATACTTGATGCCAGTCGGCAAATATTCCGCTGTGCATCCTGCATATATAGAAATGCATCTTTTAATTGCTCTATAGGCAATAATATACTGTCCTTATCTAGGATATCATATTTCCAGTCAGGGAATCCGACCACGCCAACCCAGCACTGCACATCCAGGCTGAGGCGATTGCTGGTCGCAGTATAACACCAGTATGTGTGTAATTACATTTTAGGATACGCTCCTGCTTTCTATCAGCAGGATCCTTAAGAGCGGCCATCTCAGGAGAGGGTAGAGCCCTTGTTTTTACAAGCGTGTGAGCGCTTTATCCACCCTAGGGGGTGTTTCCCAACGCACCCTAACCTCTGGCGGGAAAAGGTATACTGCCAATAACTTTTTAGAAAATATCAATTGTTATCGGGGGGAAACCCACGCATAATCACACACCTCATTTTATTTCTCAGATTCAGGAAAACTACAGGAAGTTTTTCCTCACCAAACATAATACCCCTTTTTTTGGTGGTATTCATATTGTCAGAAAAGTGTAAACTTTTTCCATTGCCTCAATCATGCAATGTGTGGCCCTATTGGAAATCACGGTTGTCTCTTCACCGTCGACACAGGAGTCAGTACCCCTGTCGGCGTCTGTATCTGAGGTAACGGGCGCTTTAGGGCCCCTGTATGAGACGTCTGGACATGCACAAGCTGAGTAGCCGGCTGTCTCATGTCAACCACTGTCTTTTATACAAAGCTGACACTGTCACGCAATTTCAACAGTACATCCACTCAGGTGTCGACCCCCTAGGGGGTGACAACACTATTTCAGACACTCTACTCCGTCTCCTCATCATTTTTCTCCTCATACATGTCGACACCAACGTACCGACACACAGCACACACACAGGGAATGCTCTGATAGAGGACAGGACCCCACTAGCCCTTTGGGGAGACAGAGGGAGAGTTTGCCAGCACACACCAGAGCGCTATATATATATACAGGGATAACCTTATATAAGTGTTTTTCCCTTTATAGCTGCTGTATTGTTATATACTGCGCCTAATTTGTGCCCCCCTCTCTTTTTTAACCCCTTTCTGTAGTGTAGTGACTGCAGGGGAGAGCCAGGGAGCTTCCCTCCAACTGAGCTGTGAGGGAAAATGGCGCCAGTGTGCTGAGGAGATAGGCTCCGCCCCTTTCTCGGCGTCCTTATCATCCTTTTTCTGTATGTTTTGGCAGGGGTTAAATGCATCCATATAGCCCAGGAGTTATATGTGATGCATTTATTTTTGCCATATAAGGTTTTTTTATCGATTTATTGCGTCTCAGGGCGCTGCCCCCCCCAGCGCCCTGCACCCTCAGTGACCGGAGTGTGAAGTGTGCTGAGAGCAATGGCGCACAGCTGCGGTGCTGTGCGCTACCTTATCTGAAGACAGGATCGTCTTCTGCCGCCGATTTTTCCGGACCTCTTCGCTCTTCTGGCTCTGTAAGGGGGACGGCGGCGCGGCTCCGGTGACCCATCCAGGCTGAACCTGTGATCGTCCCTCTGGAGCTAATGTCCAGTAGCCTAAGAAGCCCAATCCACTCTGCACGCAGGTGAGTTCGCTTCTTCTCCCCTTAGTCCCTCGATGCAGTGAGCCTGTTGCCAGCAGGTCTCACTGAAAATAATAAACCTAAACTAAAACTTTCACAAAGAGCTCAGGAGAGCCCCTAGTGTGCACCCTTCTCGTCGGGCACAGAAATCTAACTGAGGCTTGGAGGAGGGTCATAGGGGGAGGAGCCAGTGCACACCAGGTGATCCTAAAGCTTTCTTTAGATGTGCCCAGTCTCCTGCGGAGCCGCTATTCCCCATGGTCCTTACGGAGTTCCCAGCATCCACTAGGACGTCAGAGAAATATATATATATATATATGTGTATATATATATATATATATATATATATATATAAAGTAGGGGGGAAAATTATTGCGCCACTTGTGTACAACACCAGATGATCCAAGATCCACGTGTAGTTAATATAAATAACACTCCCTAGGGATTAACACAGGGCGTCAGCTGTCCCCCAGAAACACAGGGATGGTGGTTCCCTGAAGCAACGGATAAAACACACAGGGGGGGTGGGGGATATAGCGACCAACGGTGTCTTAAAATAATTCGATAAAAGTGGATCTAAAAGTATATATAAAATGAGTAACCAGATCAAAATGAATCTAAAAAAGGGGGGATTTTATTTATACACTAAAACAAACAATGATTATACATTTATGCTAAAAAATTACTAAAATTTGAGCAGCAAATCTTCTTTAAAAAATGGGATACAAACAGAAAACACAATGCAATAAATACCAGTTAAAATGAATGTTAAAAATATGTAAAACAATTTTAACTTAACTTGGTATGAGGTCACTGCCAGGTAGCCCAACGCGTTTCGTCATTTAGACTTCATCAAGGGGACCCCTTGATGAAGTCTAAATGACGAAACGCGTTGGTCTACCTGGCAGTGACCTCATACCAAGTTAAGTTAAAATTGTTTTACATATTTTTAACATTCATTTTAACTGGTATTTATTGCATTGTGTTTTCTGTTTGTATCCCATTTTTTAAAGAAGATTTGCTGCTCAAATTTTAGTAATTTTTTAGCATAAATGTATAATCATTGTTTGTTTTAGTGTATAAATAAAATCCCCCCTTTTTTAGATTCATTTTGATCTGGTTACTCATTTTATATATACTTTTAGATCCACTTTTATCGAATTATTTTAAGACACCGTTGGTCGCTATATCCCCCACCCCCCCCTGTATATATATATATATATAAAGGCTACTTTTCACAGACATAGGGGGTCATTCTGAGTTTATCGCTTGCTAGCAGTTTGTCGCCGCCCACCGGGGAGTGTATTTTCACTTTGCAGAAGTGCAAACGCCTGTGCAGCACAGCGCCCGCAAAAACATTTTGTGCAAAACAAGATCAGCCCCGGACTTACTCTTCGTGTGTGTTGATTCTAACGTTGGAGGGTTGGCTTTTGACGCCACACACCCGCCCAGCCACGCCTGTGTTTTCCCCGGCACGCCTGTGTTTTTCCAAACACCCCCTGAAAATGGTCAGTTGACACCCAGAAACGCCCCCTTCCTGTCAATCTCCTTGTGCTGTGCCAAGCGACTTAAAGCTTTGTACTCGTACGTCGCGCGTGCGTATTGTGGTGCATACGCATGCGCAGAAATGCAGATTTTTAGCCTGATCGCTGCGCTGCGAACAACGGCAGCTAGCGATCAACTCGGAATGACCCCCATAGTGTCTTGTGTACCATATTTTGCCCCACACAGCAATGCCTCTTGCACCATATTAAGCCACCACAGTAATGTCCCTGACAACATATTCTGTCCCACAAAGTAATGCCCCTGTCACCATATTAAGCACCCACAGTTATGCCCCTGTCACCATATTATGCCCCCACTGTAATGTCCCTGACACCATATTATGCACCCACATGCCTCTGTCACCATATTATGCCCCTACTGTAATACCATATGCCACAGTACCTGCTCATTGTCAAGGGGTTCTGCTTGTTGTTAGGGGATCCCCCCGACCCCCGTCTTTGCAGTCTTGGTGGAGACTGCTGTCCGCCCCTACCCCCAGTTCAAAGTATTGAAGTTTACCTTCTCAAAATGGCTGCATCTTGCATTCATAAAAACTGTCTTATAAGAGGCAGCAGCCATTTTTGGAGGAACATTTTCAATAGTATTCCAGACAGAATATTATTGTTATGATTATGATTATTATTACATTTTATTTATAAGGCGCCACATGTGTTTCGCAGCGCCGTACAAAGGACAGTACAGGGAGACAAAACATAGAATTACAGTAAATAAATAACAGAAATAGAGTACAGGTAACATAGAGCACCACACATTCTCAAGACATAATACAGCTAAGATGTAAGTATTGAGGGAGTGATCATCATACTACTAGAGGCTGGTGGCCATAGATGGAGATGAGCCTTTACTAGCAGGGTAAAGATGGTCATTGAGTAGGTGAGAGCTGCGAGTGAAATGTGTCGAGACGAGGGCTTAGATAACAAGAGGAAAGAGGGCCCTGCTCTGAAGAGCTAACAATCTAGTGGGGAGAATACTTTAAAAATGCAGTGGCCATGGCCCCGCACCCGTGTGATTGCATGGCTCACCTGGTCCTAGAAACGACTGCGGTGTCAGGAGGGTTAGATTTAGGCTGCGGGGAGGGCGGGTTAGGGGGCCATACCTTCCCCTATCAGGATTTCAATAATCGGGATGCCGCGGCTGGTATTCTGATCGTTGTCATCCCAAATGCCAGCTAATCAATCCCCATCCCTTTCAAATTACTACTGGTATATAATAATAAGTGCCAATGGTGGTTTTACTAAAATACGTACAAATACTTATTTTATGATTGACGGGCAAGTGCTCGAATGGGCACGAGCTAGTATAAACTCCTAGGTGGGGTGAGACTGGGGAGTCTCCACACAGGAAGGTGTAGGGTTAATCAGGCTAGGGAGCTCAGCCAATGGGGTTTAAGGGAGTGGTTTAGTGAAGGAACTAAGGACATGTTAGGCAATGTGTTAGAGAGGGCCTGCCTCTTTTTCCTGGATTCCCCGCCCTCCCTCCCACATTTGATTCCCCTTATGTTTTTCTTTTCTTTTGCCTGTTGGGGTCTGTCAACCTATCTGTGGTGGGAAAGAACGGCAGTCTAATGGCTATTGTGCTGCTTTATGGAGGTGCGCTCTTTTCTCAATGCACCGATCTAGTCTGACCTACCCTACTGGGAGTCAGGGGCATTGGCTGTCTGGACAGCCCTATTATGATGTACTTGGGGGGAGAGCTGGAGCCTCAACAGTTATTGGCGTATAGCCAATTTGATTACCGAAAGGCAATGTCACTGATAAACTGGCTGTTCTTTCTTTCTGCCACCATACTTATTTAAGTGTTATAAAATAAATACGGTTGACGATTTTAATGACATTTCAGTTGTTTGTGTCGTTATTTCTAGTTTAGTTTTAGAATTTAGTTATTAGCAATTAAGGTTCACCTCTCTCTCTGCAGCGCCTCCCCCCGCCGCCGCAAACATGTTCCCCCTCAGCCAGCTCCTCCCGCTGGCCGTCGATCTCTGCTCCCCCCGCCGTCCGCAGCACCTCTCACCCTGCAGCGCCTCCCCCGCCGCTCCACACATGTCCCCCGCAGCCAGCCTCTCCCGCTCACGCCCGCCGATCTCTGCTCCCATGGCCGCTGCTGACAGGACCCTGTGTACAGCCAAATCTGACAGTCGGATTTGGCCGTCCATTGAATAAGGCAGGCCTGGCCAACCTGTGGCTCTCCAGCTGTTGTGAAGCTACAAGTCCCAGTATGCCCTGCCACAGTTTTTATAACAGGGAATGCTAAAACTGTGTCAGGGCATGCTGGGATGTGTAGTTTCACCACAGCTGGAGAGCCACAGGTTGGCCAGGCCTGGAATAGGGGTTGTTGGATTCATTCCGACAACTGCATGTCGGAATGGATGCGACTCTTATTGTATATACCCCTCAGTCTCACATCTGCCGATAGGAAGTTTACACATTGATGGTTTCATTTTCATTCTTATTTGTTACTAAAATCTCCTTTGATCAGACTGTAAAGATAAATGTGTCAAAGTAATGAATATCTGCATTCTAACAATAAATGATTTCAGAATGTGAGATTGTTAGAAGTGAAATACAGGTAGGGAGTAAGCCGTTCAGCAAACCCGTACAAAGCAAGATATAAGGTTAAAAGAAGGATGACATGACTTTTCTAATATTAAAAATTGACATTACATGTAAACTCTATTACTCGGATTCAAAATATTCTACGTATGCTGCTTTTTTCTCTTTATGGACTGATGGCAAAGGATTTATGCAATGCCATTTGTTTAAACTTGAAACAGTCATATCTTTTGCTGTTATTTTCACTAGAGATGAGCGGGTTCGGTTTCTCTGAATCCGAACCCGCCAGAACTTCATGTTTTTTTTCACGGGTCCGAGCGACTCGGATCTTCCCGCCTTGCTCGGTTAACCCGAGCGCGCCCGAACGTCATCATGACGCTGTCGGATTCTCGCGAGGCTCGGATTCTATCGCGAGACTCGGATTCTATATAAGGAGCCGCGCGTCGCCGCCATTTTCACACGTGCATTGAGATTGATAGGGAGAGGACGTGGCTGGCGTCCTCTCCGTTTAGAATTAGAATAGATTAGAGAGACACTTGATTTACTAATTTTGGGGAGCATTAGGAGTACTGAGTAGTGTACAGTGCAGAGTTTTGCTGATAGTGACCAGTGACCACCACTTTTATTTATAATCCGTTCTCTGCCTGAAAAAAGCGATACACAGCACACAGTGACTCAGTCACATACCATATCTGTGTGCACTGCTCAGGCTCAGGCCAGTGTGCTGCATCATCTATATATATTATATATCTGTCTGACTGCTCAGCTCACACAGCTTATAATTGTGGGGGAGACTGGGGAGCACTACTCCAGTGCCAGTTATAGGTTATAGCAGGAGCCAGGAGTACATAATATTATATTAAAATTAAACAGTGCACACTTTTGCTGCAGGAGTGCCACTGCCAGTGTGACTAGTGACCAGTGACCTGACCACCAGTATATAATATTAGTAGTATACTATCTCTTTATCAACCAGTCTATATTAGCAGCAGACACAGTACAGTGCGGTAGTTCACGGCTGTGGCTACCTCTGTGTCGGCACTCGGCAGCCCGTCCATAATTGTATATACCAGTGACCTAACCGTGGTTTTTTTTTCTTTCTTTATACATACATACTAGTTACGAGTATACTATCTCTTTATCAACCAGTCTATATATTAGCAGCAGACACAGTACAGTGCGGTAGTTCACGGCTGTGGCTACCTCTGTGTCGGCACTCGGCAGCCCGTCCATAATTGTATATACCACCTAACCGTGGTTTTTTTTTCTTTCTTTATACATACATACTAGTTACGAGTATACTATCTCTTTATCAACCAGTCTATATATTAGCAGCAGACACAGTACAGTGCGGTAGTTCACGGCTGTGGCTACCTCTGTGTCGGCACTCGGCAGCCCGTCCATAATTGTATATACCACCTAACCGTGTTTTTTTTTTCTTTCTTTATACATACATACTAGTTACGAGTATACTATCTCTTTATCAACCAGTCTATATATTAGCAGCAGACACAGTACAGTGCGGTAGTTCACGGCTGTGGCTACCTCTGTGTCGGCACTCGGCAGCCCGTCCATAATTGTATATACCACCTAACCGTGGTTTTTTTTTCTTTCTTTATACATACATACTAGTTACGAGTATACTATCTCTTTATCAACCAGTCTATATATTAGCAGCAGACACAGTACAGTGCGGTAGTTCACGGCTGTGGCTACCTCTGTGTCGGCACTCGGCAGCCCGTCCATAATTGTATATACCACCTAACCTTGGTTTTTTTTTCTTTCTTTATACATACATACTAGTTACGAGTATACTATCTCTTTATCAACCAGTCTATATATTAGCAGCAGACACAGTACAGTGCGGTAGTTCACGGCTGTGGCTACCTCTGTGTCGGCACTCGGCAGCCCGTCCATAATTGTATATACCACCTAACCGTGGTTTTTTTTTCTTTCTTTATACATACATACTAGTTACGAGTATACTATCTCTTTATCAACCAGTCTATATATTAGCAGCAGACACAGTACAGTGCGGTAGTTCACGGCTGTGGCTACCTCTGTGTCGGCACTCGGCAGCCCGTCCATAATTGTATATACCACCTAACCGTGGTTTTTTTTTCTTTCTTTATACATACATACTAGTTACGAGTATACTATCTCTTTATCAACCAGTCTATATATTAGCAGCAGACACAGTACAGTGCGGTAGTTCACGGCTGTGGCTACCTCTGTGTCGGCACTCGGCAGCCCGTCCATAATTGTATACTAGTATCCAATCCATCCATCTCCATTGTTTACCTGAGGTGCCTTTTAGTTGTGCCTATTAAAATATGGAGAACAAAAATGTTGAGGTTCCAAAATTAGGGAAAGATCAAGATCCACTTCCACCTCGTGCTGAAGCTGCTGCCACTAGTCATGGCCGAGACGATGAAATGCCAGCAACGTCGTCTGCCAAGGCCGATGCCCAATGGCATAGTACAGAGCATGTCAAAACCAAAACACCAAATATCAGTAAAAAAAGGACTCCAAAACCTAAAATAAAATTGTCGGAGGAGAAGCGTAAACTTGCCAATATGCCATTTACCACACGGAGTGGCAAGGAACGGCTGAGGCCCTGGCCTATGTTCATGGCTAGTGGTTCAGCTTCACATGAGGATGGAAGCACTCAGCCTCTCGCTAGAAAACTGAAAAGACTCAAGCTGGCAAAAGCACCGCAAAGAACTGTGCGTTCTTTGAAATCCCAAATCCACAAGGAGAGTCCAATTGTGTCGGTTGCGATGCCTGACCTTCCCAACACTGGACGTGAAGAGCATGCGCCTTCCACCATTTGCACGCCCCCTGCAAGTGCTGGAAGGAGCACCCGCAGTCCAGTTCCTGATAGTCAGATTGAAGATGTCAGTGTTGAAGTACACCAGGATGAGGAGGATATGGGTGTTGCTGGCGCTGGGGAGGAAATTGACCAGGAGGATTCTGATGGTGAGGTGGTTTGTTTAAGTCAGGCACCCGGGGAGACACCTGTTGTCCGTGGGAGGAATATGGCCGTTGACATGCCAGGTGAAAATACCAAAAAAATCAGCTCTTCGGTGTGGAGGTATTTCACCAGAAATGCGGACAACAGGTGTCAAGCCGTGTGTTCCCTTTGTCAAGCTGTAATAAGTAGGGGTAAGGACGTTAACCACCTCGGAACATCCTCCCTTATACGTCACCTGCAGCGCATTCATAATAAGTCAGTGACAAGTTCAAAAACTTTGGGTGACAGCGGAAGCAGTCCACTGACCAGTAAATCCCTTCCTCTTGTAACCAAGCTCACGCAAACCACCCCACCAACTCCCTCAGTGTCAATTTCCTCCTTCCCCAGGAATGCCAATAGTCCTGCAGGCCATGTCACTGGCAATTCTGACGAGTCCTCTCCTGCCTGGGATTCCTCCGATGCATCCTTGCGTGTAACGCCTACTGCTGCTGGCGCTGCTGTTGTTGCCGCTGGGAGTCGATGGTCATCCCAGAGGGGAAGTCGTAAGCCCACTTGTACTACTTCCAGTAAGCAATTGACTGTTCAACAGTCCTTTGCGAGGAAGATGAAATATCACAGCAGTCATCCTACTGCAAAGCGGATAACTGAGTCCTTGACAACTATGTTGGTGTTAGACGTGCGTCCGGTATCCGCCGTTAGTTCACAGGGAACTAGACAATTTATTGAGGCAGTGTGCCCCCGTTACCAAATACCATCTAGGTTCCACTTCTCTAGGCAGGCGATACCGAGAATGTACACGGACGTCAGAAAAAGACTCACCAGTGTCCTAAAAAATGCAGTTGTACCCAATGTCCACTTAACCACGGACATGTGGACAAGTGGAGCAGGGCAGGGTCAGGACTATATGACTGTGACAGCCCACTGGGTAGATGTATGGACTCCCGCCGCAAGAACAGCAGCGGCGGCACCAGTAGCAGCATCTCGCAAACGCCAACTCTTTCCTAGGCAGGCTACGCTTTGTATCACCGCTTTCCAGAATACGCACACAGCTGAAAACCTCTTACGGCAACTGAGGAAGATCATCGCGGAATGGCTTACCCCAATTGGACTCTCCTGTGGATTTGTGGCATCGGACAACGCCAGCAATATTGTGTGTGCATTAAATATGGGCAAATTCCAGCACGTCCCATGTTTTGCACATACCTTGAATTTGGTGGTGCAGAATTTTTTAAAAAACGACAGGGGCGTGCAAGAGATGCTGTCGGTGGCCAGAAAAATTGCGGGACACTTTCGGCGTACAGGCACCACGTACAGAAGACTGGAGCACCACCAAAAACTACTGAACCTGCCCTGCCATCATCTGAAGCAAGAAGTGGTAACGAGGTGGAATTCAACCCTCTATATGCTTCAGAGGTTGGAGGAGCAGCAAAAGGCCATTCAAGCCTATACAATTGAGCACGATATAGGAGATGGAATGCACCTGTCTCAAGTGCAGTGGAGAATGATTTCAACGTTGTGCAAGGTTCTGATGCCCTTTGAACTTGCCACACGTGAAGTCAGTTCAGACACTGCCAGCCTGAGTCAGGTCATTCCCCTCATCAGGCTTTTGCAGAAGAAGCTGGAGGCATTGAAGAAGGAGCTAAAAGGGAGCGATTCCGCTAGGCATGTGGGACTTGTGGATGCAGCCCTTAATTCGCTTAACAAGGATTCACGGGTGGTCAATCTGTTGAAATCAGAGCACTACATTTTGGCCACCGTGCTCGATCCTAGATTTAAAGCCTACCTTGGATCTCTCTTTCCGGCAGACACAGGTCTGCTGGGGTTGAAAGACCTGCTGGTGACAAAATTGTCAAGTCAAGCGGAACGCGACCTGTCAACATCTCCTCCTTCACATTCTCCCGCAACTGGGGGTGCGAGGAAAAGGCTCAGAATTCCGAGCCCACCCGCTGGCGGTGATGCAGGGCAGTCTGGAGCGACTGCTGATGCTGACATCTGGTCCGGACTGAAGGACCTGACAACGATTACGGACATGTCGTCTACTGTCACTGCATATGATTCTCTCAACATTGATAGAATGGTGGAGGATTATATGAGTGACCGCATCCAAGTAGGCACGTCACACAGTCCGTACTTATACTGTCAGGAAAAAGAGGCAATTTGGAGGCCCTTGCACAAACTGGCTTTATTCTACCTAAGTTGCCCTCCCACAAGTGTGTACTCCGAAAGAGTGTTTAGTGCCGCCGCTCACCTTGTCAGCAATCGGCGTACGAGGTTACATCCAGAAAATGTGGAGAAGATGATGTTCATTAAAATGAATTATAATCAATTCCTCCGCGGAGACATTGACCAGCAGCAATTGCCTCCACAAAGTACACAGGGAGCTGAGATGGTGGATTCCAGTGGGGACGAATTGATAATCTGTGAGGAGGGGGATGTACACGGTGATATATCGGAGGGTGAAGATGAGGTGGACATCTTGCCTCTGTAGAGCCAGTTTGTGCAAGGAGAGATTAATTGCTTCTTTTTTGGGGGGGGTCCAAACCAACCCGTCATATCAGTCACAGTCGTGTGGCAGACCCTGTCACTGAAATGATGGGTTGGTTAAAGTGTGCATGTCCTGTTTTGTTTATACAACATAAGGGTGGGTGGGAGGGCCCAAGGACAATTCCATCTTGCACCTCTTTTTTCTTTTCTTTTTCTTTGCATCATGTGCTGATTGGGGAGGGTTTTTTTGGAAGGGACATCCTGCGTGACACTGCAGTGCCACTCCTAGATGGGCCCGGTGTTTGTGTCGGCCACTAGGGTCGCTAATCTTACTCACACAGTCAGCTACCTCATTGCGCCTCTTTTTTTCTTTGCGTCATGTGCTGTTTGGGGAGGGTTTTTTGGAAGGGACATCCTGCGTGACACTGCAGTGCCACTCCTAGATGGGCCCGGTGTTTGTGTCGGCCACTAGGGTCGCTAATCTTACTCACACAGCTACCTCATTGCGCCTCTTTTTTTCTTTGCGTCATGTGCTGTTTGGGGAGGGTTTTTTGGAAGGGCCATCCTGCGTGACACTGCAGTGCCACTCCTAGATGGGCCCGGTGTTTGTGTCGGCCACTAGGGTCGCTAATCTTACTCACACAGCTACCTCATTGCGCCTCTTTTTTTCTTTGCGTCATGTGCTGTTTGGGGAGGGTTTTTTGGAAGGGACATCCTGCGTGACACTGCAGTGCCACTCCTAGATGGGCCCGGTGTTTGTGTCGGCCACTAGGGTCGCTTATCTTACTCACACAGCGACCTCGGTGCAAATTTTAGGACTAAAAATAATATTGTGAGGTGTGAGGTATTCAGAATAGACTGAAAATGAGTGTAAATTATGGTTTTTGAGGTTAATAATACTTTGGGATCAAAATGACCCCCAAATTCTATGATTTAAGCTGTTTTTTAGTGTTTTTGGAAAAAAACACCCGAATCCAAAACACACCCGAATCCGACAAAAAAAATTCGGTGAGGTTTTGCCAAAACGCGTTCGAACCCAAAACACGGCCGCGGAACCGAACCCAAAACCAAAACACAAAACCCGAAAAATTTCAGGCGCTCATCTCTAATTTTCACACAATTTTTCAATTAAACTTGTTAAAAACAATTTAATGTGAACAGTACACATGTATAGCATTACAATATTCAAGTGCTTTTAAATAATAAATAACGTAAATTTCATTATGATGTACTTTATCACTTAATAATTTTTAATATAGATTTGCTATGATATTTTATTGTATTACCTATATTTATAAGTTTTTGCAGCGCTATAAATATTAAGGGGCGAATTAAGGTTTAAAAAAAAACATGATTTTACTGCGAATAGCAAAAAGCACCTATTCAATTGTCTGCAAGAACAGATTCACTGGAATTTTACCGCAAATTTCAATTCACCACCTCTGAGCAGGTGATAAGCTTGGGGAAAATCCATATTTTAAGTAAAAAATTTGGGGATTTGGTTCAGAGCCCCTAGGACACTCCCCTGAATTACTAATTAGGCACTTACAGTATGAAGTTTTTAACTGGCCAATAATGACATGTCATTGTTGGGGTATAAAAGTGCAAAGTGATGGAAATTGGGGTACAAGGTAAGGGACAGGTATATTGGGGTGCTTTATGAGTAGGGCAACTGTTTTTAAACTAGCAGGTGGGAGTAATCGTTCTGTTTCCACTTTTTTTTTAAAGTCCCCTAAAACGACCCAAATATATACTTATACCCATTTTTATGTACCCTGAATTTAATGAGAGCACATATTCTGCTAAAAATAAACATTGCTTTCTATCATTTTTTCACTATTTTTAAAAAATGCATATAACAGCCATTTTACACAATTTAAGCACCCCAAATACTTTTATTATGACCAATAATAAACTTCTATATTGTTATCCTATGCTAGTTTAGCTTTTTGGGGGTAGGAAGATTTTACCATTTTCCCCTACACTTTTAACTTTTCAATGCTAGCATGAATTTTTCATGGTAATCCCATTTTTGCAATTTTGCAATTGAATATGTGAATCACTTAAGTACAGTTGTGCTCATAAGTTTACATACCCTAGCAGAATTTGTGATTTTCTGGCCATTTGTCAGAGAATATAAATGATAACTCACAAACTTTTCTTTCACTCATGGTTAGTGGTTGGGTGAAGCCATTTATTGTCAAACAACTGTGTTTACTCTTTTTAAATCATAATGACAACAGAAACTACCCAAATGACCCTGATCAAAAGTTTACATACCCCAGTTCTTAATACCGTGTATTGCCCCCTTTAACATCAATGACAGCTTGAAGTCTTTTGTGGTAGTTGTGGATGAGGCTCTTTATTTTCTCAGATGGTAAAGCTGCCCATTCTTCTTGGCAAAAAGCCTCCAGTTCCTGTAAATTCTTGGGCTGTCTTGCATGAACTGCACGTTTGAGATCTCCCCAGAGTGGCTCAATGATATTGAGGTCAGGAGGCTGAGATGGCCACTCCAGAACCTTCACTTTATTCTGCTGTAGCCAATGACAGGTCGACTTGGCCTTGTGTTTTGGATCATTGTCATGTTGGAACGTCTAAGTACGTCCCATGCGCAGCTTCCGGGCTGATTAGTGCAAATTTTCCTCCAGTATTTTCTGATAACATGCTGCATTCATCTTGCCATCAATTTTGACCAAGTTTCCAGTGCCTTTGTAGCTCACACATCCCCAAAACATCAGCGATCCACCTCCTTGTTTCACAGTAGGAATGGTGTACCTTTCATCATAGGCCTTGTTGACACCAAATGTTACGTTTATGGTTGTGGCCAAAAAGTTAAATTTTGGTCTCATCACTCCAAATGACTTTGTTGCAGAAGTTTTGAGGCTTGTCTCTGTGCTGTTTGGAGTATTGTAAGCAGGATGCTTTGTGGCATTTGCGTAGTAATGGCTTTCTTCTGGCGACTCGACCATGCAGCCCATTTTTCTTCAAATGCCTCCTTATTGTGCATCTTGAAACAACCACATCACTTTTTTTCAGAGAGTCCTGTATTTCAGCTGAAGTTATTTGTGGATTTTTCTTTGCATCCCAAACAATTTTCCTGGCAGTTGTGGCTGAATTTTTTTGTTGGTCTACCTGACCGTGATTTGGTTTCCACAGAATCCCTCATTTTCCACTTCTTAGTTAGAGTTTGAACACTGCTGATTGGCATCCTCAATTGCTTGGATATCTTTTTATATCCCTTTCCTGTTTTATACAGTTCAATTACCTTTTCCCGCAGATCCTTTGACAATTCTTTTGCTTTCACCATGACTCAGAATCCAGACACGTCAGTGCAGCACTGGATGAAAGATGCAAGGGTCTTTCAGGAGTCCAGAAACTCACTGACCTTTTATACACACACACTGATTACAAGAAAACAGAACACAGGTGAGGATGGTTACCTTTAGTAGCCATTTAACCCGTTTGTGTCAACTTGTGTGCATGTTATCAGGCCAAAATCTATGTTTTTAGATTGGATCACCAACGCCTTGTCCCTCGGAAGAAAGACCCGCTGTACGTCCGTATCCAGGATCATACCCAGAAAAGACAATCTCTGGGTTGGTTCCAAATGTGACTTTGGAAAGTTCAGAATCCACCCGTGACTCTGAAGCAGCCGCGTTGTGAGAGCAATGGACTGCAGCAGTTGTTCCCTGGACGACGCCTTTAATCAGGAGATCGTCCAGATAAGGAATGATGTTCACCCCTCCTCTTGCGGAGCAGCACCATCATCTCCGCCATTACCTTGGTAAACACCCTGCGCTGTCGAGAGGCCGAACGGAAGGACCTGGAACTGAAAATGACAGTCCTGCAATGCAAAGTGGAGATAAGCCTGATGCTGCAACCAGATCGGAACGTGAAGGTACGCATCCTTGATATCCAAGGATACCAGGAATTCCCCTTCTTCCAGACCTGAAATTACCGCCCGAAGAGACTCCATCTTGAACTTGAACTCCTTTAGAAAGGGGTTCAATGATTTCAGGTTCAGGATTTCAGGTTCAGGTTTCGGAACCACGAAAAGGTTCGAATAGTAACCTTTCGCCTGCATGTGCGGTGGTACCGGCACAATGAACTGCTGAGGGAAGATACAGAGACTTACCCGCCGTAGCAGTAGATATCCACGCGTCTAGAGCTTCCCCAAAGAGAGCTTGACCTGTATAGGGCAGCGACTCCACACTTTTTCTGGATTCCGCGACGGCCGACCATTGGCGGAACCACAGTCCCCGACGAGCTGAAACAGACATGGAAGAAATT
This sequence comes from Pseudophryne corroboree, assembly GCF_028390025.1. Taxonomy (NCBI): domain Eukaryota; kingdom Metazoa; phylum Chordata; class Amphibia; order Anura; family Myobatrachidae; genus Pseudophryne; species Pseudophryne corroboree. Next base: position 124,337,931 of record NC_086444.1, on the reverse strand, counting down.
CCCGCAGCCATGGAACCCAGGTCTTTCATAGATTCCACCATGAAACCTGCAGAATCATGAATGTTACGTAAATACAATGCAACGTCATCCCTAGCCATCGTATCCAAATCCTCCATCAAGGCAGCCGACCATTTCACTATAGCCTTAGCAATCCACGCACTTGCAATAGTGGGACGTAATATGGCCCCTGAAGCAGTGTACACTGATTTCAGAGTATTATCAATTTTCCTATCTGCCGGCTCCTTTAAGGCAGTAGATCCCGGTACCGGCAAAACCACCTTCTTTGAGAGTCTGGATACAGAAGCGTCAACGATTGGCGGATTTTCCCACTTTTTCCTGTCCTCCTTAGGGAAAGGAAAAGCTACCAGAACCCTTTTAGGGATCTAAAACTTCTTTTCAGGGTTCACCCAGGCCTTTTCAAATATAGCATTCAGCTCTTTTGACGCAGGAAAGGTTAGCGAGGCTTTCTTGTTTTCAGTGAAGAAAGCCTCTTCAACCTGCTCAGGTGTGGTATCATTAACATTTAACACATTCCTGATCGCCTCTATCATCAGCTGCACCCCCCCAGCAAGGGATGCGGACCCCCGCAGCACATCCCTGTCACCATCTGTAGTGTCAGAATCGGTATCCGTGTCGTCTTGTGTCACCTGCACAAGCGCACGTTTGTGGGGATATATAGCGGGGTGACCTGAGGTACCTGACAAGGGCCACACAGCCATAGAGGACTGCAATACCTGGGTTGCCGACTCATTACTGGCAACCCTGTCAGAAATCTGAGTAATCCAAGTCCTGATAGAGGAAAACCACTCTGGTTCCCTTGCTGGAATCTGTGCTGAATCAGTGCTAATCCTCATTGCATGGAATGGGATCATCCTGGGAGGATAAATCCTCAGCAGCATAAGACACAGTATCCCTGGACATCGCTGCTGGTGACCACCAAACACACCACACACACACACAGGATGGCGTAGGACAGACTTTCCCCCCTCAAGAATGGCAAGTGACAGAGATTGGAGCCAACCCACACCAGCGCTTTCTATACTAAGAGACACCTCTTACCAGCACTGACTTGTGCTCCTTAATAGGACACACAGTCAAGTATTCAGCCTCCCCTCCCTTCTACAACCCCCTGGTACCGTACAGTAACTGGAGCTGCTGTGGAGTGGATGAGGATCTTTCTTCAGCATGTAGCATGGAGGAAAATGGCGCTTGAACGCTGCAGGTCCGCTCTGAGGAGAAGCTCCGCCCCCTTCCCGGCGCTGTCTTCCCGCCCAGCAGTGTTTAAATCTTGGTCTGAGGAGTTGTGCTGGCTGCATCCCAGGGACCCGACAGGCTTGTTGACCAAGTGTGAGGGGTAAGCGCTGGCCCAGGGTGCCCCTCACAGCACCGCACAGTGTGCCTCTGGTAACCATCCGGGAGCGCGGTACCCTCCTCTATTGCCGCCATCTTCCCCCCGGCCCCCCGCTTGCTAGTGGGGTCGGTGACTACACTTTCTTCAGCTCTGTAAGGGGTCGGCGGCATGCTGCTGGGGTGAGCGGTGCCCCTGCGGCGTGGACCGATCAGCCCCTCTGAAGCTCAGTGTCCAGTCAGCGGAGTCAGTGGCTCAGACCCCGCAGGGCGGACACTGCTCCCCCCCTTAGTCCCACGCTGCAGGGAGGCTGTTGCCAGCAGCCTCCCTGTAAAATAAAAAACTATAAAACTAAACTTTATTAGGAAAGCTCAGGAGAGCTCCCCTAGCTGTGACCGGCTCCTCCGGGCACAATTTCTAAACTGAGTCTGGTAGGAGGGGCATAGAGGGAGGAGCCAGCCCACACTCTTAAACTCTTAAAGTGCCAATGGCTTTTGGTGGACCCGTCTATACCCCATGGTACTAATGTGGACCCCAGCATCCTCTAGGACGTTAGAGAAATGAGTATTGAGCTATTAAAAAAAAACTAAACAAAATTAATTCTGATGGATATCATATTACCGTATTTGCTATGTATATCTATTTTATAACGAGTTGGGTAGAATATGTAGGCGGTCGGGATGCCGGTGGTCAGAATACCGACCACGGCATTCCGATAGTCTGAATCCCAAGAGGGGAAGGAAAGTATACTTACCTTCCTGCAATGGCGCCCTAACCCTAACCCTCCTTCCCCCGCAGCCTAACAATAAACACTCCCTGGTAGCGCCTGAACCTAACCCCCCCTTTCTGCAGCCTAAGCCCCCCCCCCGCCAGTCTAACCCTCTGGGGGAGGGGTGGAGATGGGGCCTATCCCTATCCCTGCCCCAGCAGCCAAAACCTTGTGACCCTATTCTGGATGTCGATGTCGGCTTTCCGAGTAATGTCAATATCTCGGCGTCTGTATTTAGACTTTAATAAAAATATTTGCAAATGCTTTTGAGCACTTTGGCATATATCAACTGGTTTATAATGACTTCTTATAATGTTAATTGAGATTACCATCTGCAGATATCATGTATTTATTGGCTATAAATGGCACCCTGGAAATTTTATTAAATTTACTTGACCTTTCTGGGTCCTCTATGACCTTTTAGGCGTGCAAGAACACACTCCCCCGACAGCTTTTGTTTTGGTTGCTATGGGAAGAGACACATCTCTATTGTACTCCTGCATCTTATACAGATGTCTCTAGATCAGTGGTTCCCATCCTCAACCCTCGAGTGTTTCCAACAGATCAAGTTTTGAGGATTTCTGCCGGGGAAAATTACTATCCCAGCAAAACAGATGAACTCTCCTGGGCATGATTGCAGAAATAGTTGAGGGCTGAAGATGAGAATCACTGCTCTAAACAGCAGCTTTGAGCCTTTTCATATGGCAATGCTAAAGAACATCTCAGATTGCTGATATATAGACATGGATGAAAAAACAAATACACGTAAATTAATAAGTTACCTGAAGGTGGTAAACCCCTGTAATTGATACATGAGTTTAGCGCTAAACTTGCACATTTTATAATCCCGACCAATGTAATAGGGTCCGAGAACATGCAAACGCAAATGTTTTTGGTTTTGCACAGTTCACACTTGGATCTAGAAGTTTTCCATAGGAAAACATACAACTCGGTAAATGTAAAATGGTCAGAGTTTTAAACTCGGACCTAAAACCTGACCAATAACTGCCTATAAATAGGCCAGCTTTTTATAGGCACGTTTGACAGAAGCACGCACAGATCAGTGAGATCCATGCATGCTTCTGTCAGTAGTAAACAATAAGTTAAAAAGTTTTTAAAAATTACAAGGGGTCCCCCCATCCCTAAAGCATAACCAGCCCCAGGCTCTTTGAGCTGGTCCTGGTTGAAAAAATACAGGGGAAAAAATTACTACAGTCCTTCTGTATTTTAACAACCAGTACTGGGCTCTTAGACCGGTCCTGGTTCCCAAAAAATGGGGGGGAAAGACATGCGAGTACCCCATATTTTTAATCACCGGGCTCCACTAGCTAGGGAGGTAATGCCACAGCCCCGGGACATGCTTTCATTTGTCCCTGTGGCTGTACCATTACCCCCTCATCTAGTCAGCCCTGGCCAGGGTTCCCTGGGGGAGTGGGTACACCCCCTATTAAAGGCCCCTCACCCCCTCCAGGGCATCCAAGGCCGGGGCTGAAGCTCAGAGCTCTCCCTGTCACCCCTGGACAGTGGGCACTGAGATGATAGCTTTGAAGTACAAAAGTTACAATTAATATTGTCTTTTACAGGTGGGACTACAGGTCTCAGGCCACCTGTAAGAGACAATTTTAATTCTACTTTTACTTTACATCACAACTCGGTCATACTTGCACACTGTAATAGCAACCTCCATCCATCTGCTTGTGAAAGAACCTGTCATCCCTTCCCTATCAGTGAGGACCTTGGCTTAGTGCGGGAGATCCATCTGAAATCAGAAGCATCTCTGCATACGCTCACCTCTAACTAGGCGGCTATTCCATCTACACTCCCACAGCACTTATACAACATATGAAAACCCAGGTGCCACACAGTTACAGCCAATAAGTTACTAGTGGTCATGCAGCTGAGATGCACATGACTCAGGGTTGTGCGTGTGTGTGAGAGTATGATCGCTCTCCTACACAGGGAGAGGGAGGTCTGACTGCAGTAGCGTGTGCTGGGCTGGGAAGAGAGATTCTGCAGCCACAGTTAGCCCTCTCTCTCCCTGCCCGAAGTGCGGCTCTATGTAACGTGCGTCTGGGTAAAGAGTACCGGCCCCCCCTCTCTGCAACCTTTTCTGTAATACTGCTTGCAGTGTCCTTAGAGGCCACCCTTGGTTGCATTCTGCGTCTGATATGCTTGCGGCTATGCGTCTGTGGAATGCAGTCACTGCACTGGTGCTCCTGCAACCCTCTCATTCCACGCCCACTAAATGGCCCCCCTTTTGTGTGCACTACTAGCCACCTCCCGGTAATGGTAAGTATGGAGCTGGATGCAGTATCGCTGTTGGATGCAAGCAGAGAGAGACAATTTCAGTGTGTGTTCCTGGGGTGGCTAGTCATACACCGGTGTGTCGTGACCAGTGATTGCAACAGTTTTTGCAATTGCACTGCCACCGACGGCCATAAACCAACAGACATTCTGAGCAATCATAGGGCTGCTCTAATGTCCGATGTTGCTACCAATGTGACTCCGATGATGCGACCAATGTGCCTCTGATGGTGCGACCAATGTGCCTACGGTGGTGCGACCAATGAGCCTCTGATGGTGCAACCAATGTGCCTCCGATGGTGCAACCAATGTGCCTCCGATGGTGTGGTCAATGTGCATCTGATGGTGCAACGTTTTCCGCAAAGCGGTGAATTACAGATACTGCAGGTGGGTGTCTCTGTACGAATTCTATCGGCTGTGGCATTAGCATAAATTTGCAGTCATGTTGCGTAAAAAGATGCAGTCACAACTATGTTTGTATCCACCTCTTAATCAGGCCCTTTGTGTACTAGTTAATTAAAATAGGATTTTAATTACCTACCGGTAAATCCTTTTCTCATAGTCTGTAGAGGATGCTGGGGTCCACATTAGTACCATGGGGTATAGACGGGTTCACTAGGAGCCACTGGCACTTTAAGAGTTTAATAGTGTGGGTTGGCTCCTCCCTCTATGCCCCTCCTACCAGACTCAGTTTAGAAAATGTGCCCGGAGGAGCCGGTCACAGCTAGGGGAGCTCCATAGGAGTTTTTCTAGTTTTATTTTTTTCATTAGAGTTTAGGCACAAGGAGGCTGAGGAGAGCAGCGGAGGAGGAGGAGACGGAGAGGAGACGGGGGGAGCAGCGGAAGCTCACGGCGGTGTCCACCCTGCTCCAGCAAGCAGGACCTTTGCTTGCTGGAGCCGGGTGGACGTTGCAGCTGGGTTTCTGCTCTACCCGCTGACATCCCCCCCCCCTTCCGTCTCCTGCACTCAGGTTACCTCATCTCAATCCAGGTTTTTTTAAAGTCGGATTGAGATTGTCGGAAACGGGGCTAAAACCTGTCGGCTTTGGTCCCGCTTCCGACAATGAAGCCGCCGATCAGCGTGCATTCTGACAGCATTCCGACAAGTCGGGTTTCCCGACTTGTCGGAATAAACGGGGGGCCTAATGAATAGGTCGGAACCCCTTCCGACCTAAAACTGTCGGAAGCTGCCGTCTTTCCGACAAGACGGCAGCTTCCGACAGTTATTGAATATACCCCTATGTCTCACCAAGCAATCCTACTTTAAATCTTTAACATCCATCGACGTTAAGCTTGAAGAAATGCTGGAACACTCAAGAGGGGATGGGGGACAGGGACTTGGAGACGCAGGAGAGGGTAAGTGGTCAGAGGAGGAGATAATAAGAATTTACTTACCGATAATTCTATTTCTCGTAGTCCGTAGTGGATGCTGGGGACTCCGTAAGGACCATGGGGAATAGCGGCTCCGCAGGAGACAGGGCACAAAAGTAAAAGCTTTAGGATCAGGTGGTGTGCACTGGCTCCTCCCCCTATGACCCTCCTCCAAGCCTCAGTTAGGATACTGTGCCCGGACGAGCGTACACAATAAGGAAGGATTTTGAATCCCGGGTAAGACTCATACCAGCCACACCAATCACACTGTACAACCTGTGATCTGAACCCAGTTAACAGCATGATAACAGCGGAGCCTCTGAAAAGATGGCTCACAACAATAATAACCCGATTTTTGTAACAATAACTATGTACAAGTATTGCAGACAATCCGCACTTGGGATGGGCGCCCAGCATCCACTATGGACTACGAGAAATAGAATTATCGGTAAGTAAATTCTTATTTTCTCTGACGTCCTAAGTGGATGCTGGGGACTCCGTAAGGACCATGGGGATTATACCAAAGCTCCCAAACGGGCGGGAGAGTGCGGATGACTCTGCAGCACCGAATGAGAGAACTCCAGGTCCTCCTCAGCCAGGGTATCAAATTTGTAGAATTTTGCAAACGTGTTTGCCCCTGACCAAGTAGCAGCTCGGCAAAGTTGTAAAGCCGAGACCCCTCGGGCAGCCGCCCAAGATGAGCCCACCTTTCTTGTGGAATGGGCATTTACATATTTTGGATGTGGCAGGCCTGCCACAGAATGTGCAAGCTGAATTGTACTACACATCCAACTAGCAATCGTCTGCTTAGAAGCAAGAGCACCCAGTTTGTTGGGTGCATACAGGATAACAGCAAGTCAGTTTTCCTGACTCCAGCCGTCCTGGAAACCTATATTTTCAGGGCCCTGACAACATCTAGCAACTTAGAGTCCTCCAAGTCCCTAGTAGCCGCAGGTACCACAATAAGCTGGTTCAGTTGAAACGCTGACACCACCTTAGGGAGAAACTGGGGACGAGTCCGCAGCTCTGCCCTGTCCGAATGGACAATCAGATATGGGCTTTTGTGAGACAAAGCCGCCAATTCTGACACTCGCCTGGCCGAGGCCAGGGCCAACAGCATGGTCACTTTCCATGTGAGATATTTCAAATCCACAGATTTGAGCGGTTTAAACCAATGTGATTTGAGGAATCCCAGAACTACGTTGAGATCCCACAGTGCCACTGGAGGCACAAAAGGGGGTTGTATATGCAGTACTCCCTTGACAAACTTCTGGACTTCAGGAACTGAAGCCAATTCTTTCTGGAAGAAAATCGACCGAGTTGAAATTCCTCCGTGGGGGCCTTCTTGGCCTCACACCATGCAACATATTTTCGCCAAATGCGGTGATAATGTTGTGCGGTCACCTCCTTCCTGGCTCTGACCAGGGTATGGATGACCTCTTCCGGAATGCCTTTTTCCCTTAGGATCCGGCGTTCAACCGCCATGCCGTCAAACGCAGCCGCGGTAAGTCTTGGAACAGACATGATCCTTGCTGAAGCAAGTCCCTTCTTAGTATCTCTTGAAGTTCCGGGTACCAAGTCCTTCTTGGCCAATCCGGAGCCACGAGTATAGTGCTTACTCCTCTCCGTCTTATAATTCTCAGTACCTTGGGTATGAGAGGCAGAGGAGGGAACACATACACCGACTGGTACACCCACGGTGTTACCAGAGCGTCCCAGCTATTGCCTGAGGGTCTCTTGACCTGGCGCAATACCTGTCCAGTTTTTTGTTCAGACGGGACGCCATCATGTCCACCTTTGGTCTTTCCCAACGGTTCACAATCATGTGGAAGACTTCCAGATGAAGTCCCCACTCTCCCGGGTGGAGGTCGTGCCTGCTGAGGAAGTCTGCTTCCCAGTTGTCCACTCCCGGAATGAACACCGCTGACAGTGTTATCACATGATTTTTCGCCCCGCGAAGAATCCTTGCTGCCATTTCCCTCCTGCTTCTTGTGCCGCCCTGTCTGTTTACGTGGGCGACTGCCGTGATGTTGTCCGACTGGATCAGCACCGGTTGACTTTGAAGCAGAGGTCTTCCTAGGCTCAGAGCATTGTAAATTGCCCTTAGCTCCAGTATATTTATGTGGAGAGAAGTCTCCAGACTTGACCACACTCCTTGGAAATTTCTTCCCTGTGTGACTGCTCCCCAGCCTCTCAGGCTGGCATCCGTGGTCACCAGGACCCAGTCCTGAATGCCGAATCTGCTGCCCTCTAGTAGATGAGCACTCTGCAGCCACCACAGAAGAGACACCCTTGTCCTTGGAGACAGGATTATCCGCTGATGCATCTGAAGATGCGATCCGGACCATTCGTCCAGCAGATCCCACTGAAAAATTCTTGCGTGAAATCTGCCGAATGGAATCGCTTCGTAAGAAGCCACCATTTTTCCCAGGACTCTTGTGCATTGATGCACTGACACTTGGCCTGGTTTTAGGAGGTTTCTGACTAGCTCGGATAACTCCCTGGCTTTCTCCTCCGGGAGAAACACCTTTTTCTGGACTGTGTCCAGAATCATCCCTAGGAACAGCAGACGTGTCGTCGGAATCAGCTGCGATTTTGGAATATTTAGAATCCACCCGTGCTGTCGTAGAACTACTTGAGATAGTGCTACTCCGACCTCCAACTGTTCTCTGGACCTTGCCCTTATCAGGAGATCGTCCAAGTAAGGGATAATTAAGACGCCTTTTCTTTGAAGAAGAATCATCATTTCGGCCATTACCTTGGTAAAGACCCGGGGTGCCGTGGACAATCCAAACGGCAGCGTCTGAAACTGATAGTGACAGTTCTGTACCACGAACCTGAGGTACCCTTGGTGAGAAGGGCAAATTGGGACATGGAGGTAGGCATCCTTGATGTCCAGGGACACCATATAGTCCCCTTCTTCCTGGTTCGCTATCACTGCTCTGAGTGACTCCATCTTGATTTGAACCTTTGTATGTAAGTGTTCAAAGATTTCAGATTTAGAATAGTTCTCACCGAGCCGTCTGGCTTCAGTACCACAAATAGTGTGGAATAATACCCCTTTCCTTGTTGTAGGAGGGGTACTTTGATTATCACCTGCTGGGAATACAGCTTGTGAATTGTTTCCAATACTGCCTCCCTGTCGGAGGGAGACGTTGGTAAAGCAGACTTCAGGAACCTGCGAGGGGGAGACGTCTCGAATTTCCAATCTGTACCCCTGGGATACTACTTGTAGGATCCAGGGGTCCACTTGCGAGTGAGCCCACTGCGTGCTGAAACTCTTGAGACGACCCCCCACCGCACCTGAGTCCGCTTGTACGGCCCCAGCGTCATGCTGAGGACTTGGCAGAAGCGGTGGAGGGCTTCTGTTCCTGGGAAGGGGCTGCCTGCTGCAGTCTTCTTCCCTTTCCTCTACCCCTGGGCAGATATGACTGGCCTTTTGCCCGCTTGCCCTTATGGGGACGAAAGGACTGAGGCTGAAAAGACGGTGTCTTTTTCTGCTGAGATGTGACTTGGGGTAAAAAAGGTGGATTTTCCAGCTGTTGCCGTGGCCACCAGGTCCGATGGACCGACCCCAAATAACTCCTCCCCTTTATACGGCAATACTTCCATGTGCCGTTTGGAATCTGCATCACCTGACCACTGTCGTGTCCATAAACATCTTCTGGCAGACATGGACATCGCACTTACTCTTGATGCCAGAGTGCAAATATCCCTCTGTGCATCTCGCATATATAGAAATACATCCTTTAAATGCTCTATAGTCAATAAAATACTGTCCCTATCAAGGGTATCAATATTTTCAGTCAGGGAATCCGACCAAGCCACCCCAGCGCTGCACATCCAGGCTGAGGCGATCGCTGGTCGCAGTATAACACCAGTATGTGTGTATATACTTTTTTGGATATTATCCAGCCTCCTATCAGCTGGCTCCTTGAGGGCGGCCGTATCTGGAGACGGTAACGCCACTTGTTTTGATAAGCGTGTGAGCGCCTTATCCACCCTAGGGGGTGTTTCCCAACGCGCCCTAACTTCTGGCGGGAAAGGGTATAACGCCAATAATTTTCTATCGGGGGAAACCCACGCATCATCACACACTTCATTTAATTTATCTGATTCAGGAAAAACTACAGGTAGTTTTTTCACACCCCACATAATACCCTTTTTTGTGGTACTTGTAGTATCAGAAATATGTAACACCTCCTTCATTGCCCTTAACATGTAACGTGTGGCCCTAATGGAAAATACGTTTGTTTCTTCACCGTCGACACTGGAGTCAGTGTCCGTGTCTGTGTCTGTGTCGACCGACTGAGGTAATGAGCGTTTTAAAGCCCCTGACGGTGTTTGAGACGCCTGGACAGGTACTAATTGGTTTGCCGGCCGTCTCATGTCGTCAACCGACCTTGCAGCGTGTTGACATTATCACGTAATTCCCTAAATAAGCCATCCATTCCGGTGTCGACTCCCTAGAGAGTGACATCACCATTATAGGCAATTGCTCCGCCTCCTCACCAACATCGGCCTCATACATGTCGACACACACGTACCGACACACAGCACACACACAGGGAATGCTCTGATAGAGGACAGGACCCCACTAGCCCTTTGGGGAGACAGAGGGAGAGTTTGCCAGCACACACCAAAACGCTATAATTATACAGGGACAACCTTATATAAGTGTTTTCCCTTATAGCATCTTAATATATAATAATATCGCCACATAAAATGCCCCCCCTCTCTGTTTTAACCCTGTTTCTGTAGTGCAGTGCAGGGGAGAGCCTGGGAGCCTTCCTAGTAGCGGAGCTGTGTAGGAAAATGGCGCTGTGTGCTGAGGAGAATAGACCCCGCCCCCTTTTCGGCGGGCTTCTTCTCCCGTTTTTCTGACAACCTGGCAGGGGTTAAATACATCCATATAGCCCCAGAGGCTATATGTGGTGTATTTTTAGCCAGAATAGGTACTTTCATTGCTGCCCAGGGCGCCCCCCCCAGCGCCCTGCACCCTCAGTGACCGTTGGTGTGAAGTGTGCTGAGAGCAATGGCGCACAGCTGCAGTGCTGTGCGCTACCTCATGAAGACTGAGAAGTCTTCAGCCGCCGGTTTCTGGACCTCTTCTCTCTTCGGCATCTGCAAGGGGATCGGCGGCGCGGCTCCGGTGACCCATCCAGGCTGTACCTGTGATCGTCCCTCTGGAGCTAGTGTCCAGTAGCCTAAGAAGCCAATCCATCCTGCACGCAGGTGAGTTCACTTCTTCTCCCCTAAGTCCCTCGTTGCAGTGAGCCTGTTGCCAGCAGGACTCACTGAAAATAAAAAACCTAACAAAACTTTTACTCTAAGCAGCTCTTTAGGAGAGCCACCTAGATTGCACCCTTCTCGGCCGGGCACAAAAACCTAACTTAGGCTTGGAGGAGGGTCATAGGGGGAGGAGCCAGTGCACACCACCTGATCCTAAAGCTTTTACTTTTGTGCCCTGTCTCCTGCGGAGCCGCTATTCCCCATGGTCCTTACGGAGTCCCCAGCATCCACTTAGGACGTCAGAGAAATAAAGTTAGGTATCATCAGTATATAGGTTTTATTGGAGGCCTCATAAGCTGATCAAGTCTCCAAGGGAAAAGATATAAGAAGAGAAGAAAGTGGGACCAAGGGCAGATCCTCGGAGAATGCCCACCGAGAAGGGATGGTGTAGGTAGACGTAGAGACAGAGAAGTGACTGGGCAGTAACAACTGAGCTACTGTATGAGAGTGCTGTGCCACAGAAGGAATTGCAGGAGGACGGGGTGGTTGACAGTGTTAAAGCAGCTGTAAGGTAAAGGAGGTGAGAATAGAATAGTGACCCTTGGATTTAGCAGTGAAGAGGTATTTGGTGACCTTGTTGGGGGGCAGGATCTCTGGAGTAGGTCAAGGAGGGAATGGGAACAAAGGTGAGGTTGTTAAAGACGAACTGTACAAGAAGTGTGAAAGCACAGGATTAAGGTAGATGAAGAGTTCATTTTCAAGAGCACATCAGGGTCAAGCAAGGGTTTTTGAGAACCTCTTCAAACTGTCCATCTCCACTGTCACTTTCCCTTCAGGCTTCAAACATGTGCTAAACTCTCCCATTCTCAAAAAAAAACAAAACATTTCTTGATACTTTCTCCAGCTACCATCCCTTTCTTTGCTCCCTTTTGCATCAAAACTCTTGAAACAGCTGGTCTACCATTGCCTGACCAACTTACTCTCCACTCACTCTCTTCTCAACCCTCTGCACTCATATTTCTATCCCCTATACACACCACAAAATCTTAAGGTGGTCACTGATTTACTTATAGCTAAAGAGATCACTTTTCCATTGTCATACTCATTGATCTCTCTGCCATCTTTGACACAGCTGACACCGTCTTCTCCTTGACACCCTTCACTACCTTGGCCTCTGCAGCACTACTGTCTCCAAGTTCTTCTCCTACTTCTCCAGTCTCTTCTTCAGTGTATTTACCTCTTATTCGTGAAGCATTGATAGAAAATTAATTTACTTACAAAGTGCATGGGGACTGTAACATAAATATTACAAAAGGTGGGAAATAATTCTTAAGATAATGTTCATCATTGATTAAACAATAGTGAAACCAATCAGCTTCACTATTAGTTATGACTTAATAATAAGTGGTCATTTTTTAAGCAGTGGGTGTTTTCCAATGTATTCAAAATGGTGGTACAGAAATATATCACATGGGTGCCTACAAATTGGAAGCAGGTCCACTGGTGATTGGAAAGTGGAAGCAGGTCCAAAGGCCTGGAAAGTGGAAGCAAGTCCATAGGTGATTGGAAAGGAAGGGCCTGGAAAGTGGAAGCAGGTCCATAGGTGATTGGAAAGTGGAAGCAGGTCCATAGGTGATTGGAAAGTGGAAGCAGGTCCATAGAGCCTGGAAAGTGGAAGCAGGTCCATAGATGATTAGAAATTGAAAGCAGGTCCATAGGGCCAGGAAAGTGGAAGCAGCCAAAAGTGGAAATTTGACATCATACTGTAGTGCAGTGTTTCCCAACCTCGGTCCTCAAGGCACACTAACAGTCCTGGTTTTAGTGATATCCAGGCTTGAACACAGGTGACTTAATTAGTACCTCAGTTATTTTGATTTAACCATCTGTGCTGAAGCCTGGATATCACTAAAACCTGCACTGTTGGTGTACCTTGAGGACCGCAGTTGGGAATGCCTGCTGTAGTGTGACACAAAACGGGAGCTATACCAAACCTTCTAAAACAGAAATGTTGAGAAACGGTCCATAGTAACCAATCAACGTCTAGCATTTATCTAGTAAATTCTATAAAATGATAGGTACAATCTGTTTGGTTGCTATGGGCAACTTCTCCACTTAACCTCTTTAGGAGGTTTTATAAATCTCTCCCTTAATTTGATACTTCATAAACATACTGTAAGTCAACATCTGGGAAGAACATTTCTTAGAAACAAATTTTGTCCGGCTAAATAGTGCTGTTAATCCAAAGATAGGAAATACAATATTATGTATACTATGAAGATGCACCGAAGAAAACATCAGATCCTAGGTTTTTTGTCATGTACAAAAGTATTTTTTTCTATCAGAAGGTGACCCCCAAATGTCCTATTGCACCTTTCCTTATTCTGTGTGTATTCATCCAGCATGTAAGATGAACACAAAGAAGAAGGTTAACGCTAAGTCTGAAATCAAATATGCTCTGCAGCCCACAGCTGTATCTACCCAGTGATAACACAACACATCTCAGTTTAATAACACAGCCTCCCATAGGGCTGAATGACTTTGGCAGTGGAGAATACAAGAACAGCAAATAGACAGTAGCTGCATAAGACATTACTGTGAGAAAGTGAGTTACCATTAAAGGGAACGACTGATGGGATTTCTTTTAAATTATTCTATTGCACAACAGAATTCCACAAATCTGCTGACATGACATTGATGGTTAAGATACCCAGGTTTAGACATGGTACACAGAATAAATGGAGACACCGATACTAATAAAATGGTGGATTAGTGAGTTGAGTATCAGATTAAATCAATGTTATAAAGTCAGTATGTAAGATATTTTCCATGTACAATGCATATAGTGTAGGGTCCTATTAGTGAAATGTGACCTGTGGCCGACGCTTTAATTAATTAGTAAGTTACATCAGCTGGCACATGGAGGCATACTTACTAAATTATATGATGCAGAAATTATATGGGGAGGGTACTTGTGAGACACTGGGAAGCCACTTGTAATGTCAATTAAAATTTTTTTTATAATTGAGGAAAATAAAATAAAATATATATATATATATATATATATATATATATACTCACCACACACACACAATATGCACACACAAACATACACACACATATATATATATATATATATTGGAATCATTAACATGATGTTAAATGTTTTGCTTTACATACTGCATTACACTAATATACTCCTTATGCTGTGATATATATGGGCAATAGATGCTGGGTTTTTTTTTTGTCTGTTCCAGGGAAAAATTGGCAATGTACATTATTTCTTCATTGATCAGATGTACAGTATTATTTTCTGGAAAGCCTGCCATGTAAAGGAAAGGCAGATGATGACCTAACTCTGCTAATTATAATGTTACACACTCTATACGGTATCTTATCTGATTGTGTACTTAAATATTCTTTATTACCCCAAGGTGGGCAAAAGACAAGGGAGACTGTTGTTATTATTATTACATCTGTATAAATGATCCAATGACAGATGTGACAGATAAGCACTTAGGAACTGTTCGTCTCCAGCAGAAAACCAGTGTCATCTATCTACGCCAATTCTTCCCATCCACAATTATCATGTACAGTTCAATGTTTAGAAATAGGGAGTTATCAGAATCAGAATCAGGTAGAGCATTCATATACATTCATGTTCTACCTGCTATTTCTATACAAAGATTTCTGTCTTGGTTTTCCCTTACATCCAGTAGGATACAGACGCTTACACAGGCTTCAAATACACAAAACATGACTATGTAGTATATCTACTATAACATAAATACTGATACAATTTTTTGGTGTTTACATAGACTTTTAAACAATGTCTGTTTAATAAAACAGAAAAAAAGAAAAAATCACACCTTAAGTACAGTATATACAGTACATGTAATATTGTGGTGCAGCAGAAGTCATCCAAGCGTTACAGACAGTATATACATTTTAGTAGCAATAAGCAACTGGATCTTTCATTTGCGGTAACAGAGCTGTCTTTGGAGATTATTGAGACTTGCTCTATCTATATAAAATATATCCTGGGCACCAATGGTTAAATGCAATATCTTCAATTTCCATTTTAATTACATTTTGCTACCCTCAACCAACATTCACATTAAATTATATTGTACAATAGACTGTTGCATCATTGGATAGAATTATCTATCTATCTATCTATCTATCTATCTATCTATCTATCTATCTATCTATCTATCTATCTATCTATCCTTGTAGTAGGCAGCAATAGTTGATTAAACCCCCCCTCATGTACTAGTAACCCCCTGTATGTAATAAATGAGGCAGCTTGTTTGCATTGTTTCACTGACCTGCACAGGGGCTTCGTGTCTCATCCTGTCCCAGGCTTGGCTGGCTCTTTGTCTCCCTATAGGGCTGGACAGCACCGAGGAAATGTGCTGCTGCTCTGCTCCACCAGCTCTGCCTTACACCAGGCTCAGTGCTCTGCTTCCTGACCGGCTCCTAGATCAGCACCGGAGCTGTCCCCTGCTCTTCAGCACTGGCTGTCCGCCTCCCCTGGTACTTGTAGTCCTTGCACCGTCTAGCTGCACAGAACCGAGGCTGCTGGAAAACTACATCTCCCACAATGCAGCAGTTGCATTTATACCATCTGGCAGCCTTTTCTACTATAGTGTTACCTTAGTACACAGGGAAAGTGAAAGGCACCCTTGAGGTGCTATTGATTATATTGCAATAGCAGGCAACTTCTTGTTGGTCATGATCCAGCAATAGCAGAGACTTCTTTTATTTTTATTATGTAGATGCAATCAGTTCTCCATGCCTGTTGAAATGCATGAATATTGTTAAACAAAGATGACCTACCTTTCCGTATAACTCCATGCAATGGTGCTGGGCTCCACTGTAGAACTGGCTGCTGTCTGCACTGCCTGGGTTGGATGGATCTTGCCTGCTGTGTTGTGTCCTCTGTCTATAAATGGAAAGGTGGCGTCTGCTTAGTAGCAATGCATCCAGCAGCTGGAGGGGAGAGCAGGGCACAATGTGCAGCAAGCAGATCAGGGCAGGGAGGACAAAGGCAGCAGCAGGGCTCTAATCAGCCACAGGAAGTGTCTACTCACAGTGCAAACATACTACTAGTTCACTGCCTCAGTGCCTCCTCAACAGCTGCACTCACTTTCCTGTATGATCCTTTGTGCTGGGAATGGAAGCATATACTGGCTGTGAGCTGCAGTAACTAGTGAGATTTTCATTACTTTACTTTATGAGAACACATACTGTAGTCCTTGTCTTTCAAGAGATGTTCCTGCGTGTTCAATGTGTGTTCCATAGGTATCCCTCAGTTACTGGTGGTGTGTGACTTCCTATGGATAAACCGACATTCATCACTTAACCAGTCGCTGTGTTGGAGATGAATAGTTCATTTGCAGGTGGAGCAGACCCTGAGAAGGTGGTGGATGGGGTGAGTTGGGGTATAAGGAAAATGTAGCGGTAGGTAAGACCAGGGCATGCTGGCAGGGTGCTTTCTCCACAGCTGCACCTAAACTCTGGAATGCCCTCCCTTACTCCAATAGGCTTTCACCAAGATCTCAAGCATGCCAGTAAAACTCATTTATTCTAGTTTACCACTAGGGTTTTTTTGAGAGAGGAGAGGGTCTGTGTGCAGGCACTGTGCAGGCACCCTTATATCTGGCAGTGAGTAGACTCTGACTGTATGCTAGAGTCTACTGCGCCTGCACAGGTCTCTAGGAACATGGCGTCTGCAGCTGGTTCCCAGGGACATTTATATTGTGCATGTGCAAATCACCAGGAAATTGGCTGTGGGTATATTTATTTGGATTTTGGCCCCCTGGACACAGGGGCCTGAGTGCACCACAGACCTTGCACCCATTATGGTTACGCCTGTCTGCCACCCCTCCACCTAACTCAGCAGTCACTGCTCTCCTCTCCCCATTGTTTCCACCCATATCCCCACCTGTGTCAACCCATATCCCCTATAGAGTGTTAACTTTTTTGAGCAGAGCCCTCTCCATTTTGTCTTCTCTAAATAATTATGCTAAATGCTCGCTTTACATGCATCTATGGGAATATACTGTATATATGTACTAATTTCTCGTGTTTCAGCTGTAGCCCATGTACAGTGCTACAGAACCCTTGTGGTGCCTTATAAATAAAGATAATGATAATAATTACTTATGTATGTATATGCTCTTTAATAAGTTACTGTATACAGGGCTGGATTAAAAGCAGGTGACAGGGGCAGTTGTCCCAGGGCTCCCACACATTAGGGACCCCCAGTACAGTATTTAGCTGTGTCTCTGTTACCCCCTATTCGGCTGCCGAGGAGCACTGGGCACGTGCCGCACAGCCAGAAGTCAAATCCTGCAAGACAGTCACTGCCAAATTTCCATCCGCGACCCACTGGGATACCGATGTAAGGAAGCTGCTCACAGCTCAGATGACCTCAGCGGCAGTGGTGGGGGCTTCGCTCGGTTCCCCAGACCCCATATACCCCCTGTGGTGCAAACTCTAGTCACAGACCCTGCTCCCGCCCAGCTGCAGCAGCAACAGCAGCAGCTCCTTCTCAAATGGGCCTTTGCAGGGAGCTCTGGAATCACTCCTCATGTCTTCTAGTCCAGCCTCAAGCAGCAGCTTCACAAGCAGAGCCGGCCTTAACCAATATGATGCCCTAGGCAAGATTTTGGCTGGTGCCCCCTAGCACCACCGCTGATTCCACCTCTGACCTTGCACCTCTTTCCCAGCACCATCGCCCCTCACCCATAGCAGTCCTTATTTTGGTGTTTGTACCCCCTATATTTTAAATAGGAACAGTTTGCACATATGGTGCACAGCCCAAAAAGGGGGGTGTTTTTGCTGGCAAGGGTCATGGCCACACAATAGTAACCCCAATTCTAATTACACCACACAGTACTGCAACTTTATTCAAATTTTATCATGTGATAGTGTCAATAATTCATAATACATCCCACAGTAGTATCACTTTACCTTATAAACATTACTCCTCACAGTAGAGCCCCTTATTCACATTACATCACACTGAATTGCTCCTTATTCACATTACACCACACCATATTGCTGTTTATTCACATTAGACCACACAGTATTGCCATTTTCTGTACGTTACGCCACACAGTAGAGCACCTTATACACATAATGACACACATTAGTAATGCATTTATGTACTTAATTCCACACAGTAATGCCCTTTACACATGAGACACATTATTAATGTCCTTATAAACATAATGTGCTTTACACATTATGATAACCTTTATTAATGGCCTTTTACACATAATATCCCTTACACATATGACGCACATTATTAATGCCCTTATACACATAATGACACATAGTGCCCCCTACACATTTGCTGGACATTATTAGTGCCCCTATACACATAATGACACACATACAGTAGTACCCTGTTACACATATGCTGCACATTATTAATGCCCTTAAACACATAATGACACACATAGTGCCCCTTTACACATATGTTGCACATTATTAATGCATTTGTTACATGACACACATAATGCTCCTTACACATATTCCGAACACTACTGCACAACCAACCCACTCACATGCACACAGCACTCACACTGCCACTAACACTGTGACCTCTGCCTCTGCTTGGATACAGATGTGTCCTCTTACATCTTGCCTCAATGCTATTGTCAAGCACCTTTTTTTATGAAAATGCATCTTATTTGCATTGCTGTGTGGCTAGGATGCACAAGCAGCTTCTGCTGATTAAAATGATATGCAGCATGCCTATATACTGTGTGAGACTGTGGCTGTATCTGCATATGAAATGCTACACACAGAATATAGGCATGCCGCATATCATTTTAATCAGCAGAAGCTGCTGATGCCCCTAGGCATATCAAATGCCCTAGGCAATTGCCTAGTTTGCCTATGCCTATGGCCGGCTCTGTTCACAAGGTACACACTAGGTGGCATATTCATTATGACAAAATTGTGAATTGAGAATTTTTAGTTTTCAATTCTCAATCTTCTCAGTCACAATTTTTTACTATTCATCACTCCTGCCTATTAAATATATCACTTGAAAAACGTCTCCTTTTGCGGAGTCAGTTTTTTGGAAAGTGATATTTTTCTCTTCATGGCGGCGGCTGCTGTTCACTGTGTAGTGGCGGACCCCCGCACCCCCCAAGCATGTTATTGCCGGTCAGAGCTGCCGCGGCCACCACCACCACCACCCACAGTCAGTGCAGCCACAGCCACCCCACCACCCAGAGGCAGTGCAGCCAAACACACCCTCCCGCCGCGCAGCCTACTGCCCGGGCTGCCCAGCCACAATCAGTGCAGCGGCGATCCCCGCTCCCCCTCCCTTTAGCTGGTTTGCTAGCTGCCGGTCAGCCTGGCTGCACAATAGATCCTGCAGCTCTGCCTCTACCCCTCCATCACTGCAGCGGCGGCGCCCCCCTACCTCTCCTGAGCGGCTCTCAGGATGGTGAATAGTTTCACTGTCAAACTTCGACAGTAAAGCCCTGGGGAATGTAGAAATTGTGACAATTTAAGGATGATGAATATGCCCCTTATTGAGAGGAGGCTGACAGAGCATTGTACACGTACAGTGAATACTAGGGCAATCTGGAAACAGTTTATTGGAAGTACTGCATAGACAGACATGTCTTCTCTTTGCAAACACTTTTGGGAATAACACTGCACCCCATCTGTAATTCCCAAAGGTGTTTACAATGACAACCAGTACATTTTATATATATTTTCTCTAGCCGTTGTGATTAATTGCACTCATTAGAGCTTTCATTCAATGTTTTTTTTACAGCAGGGGGGGTTGTCATATTTATTGATGGGGGGCCCCCACAACTCAGTTGCCCTGGACCCCCACAAGCCTTAATTCGGCCCTGACTGTATAATGTGATTAATATTAAAACTTGTCATAGTTTGGATACTTTAACAGAATCCCATTGTCTGTCATGATTGCTTTTCAGTCTTCCTGTCCTCCTTTTAGAACATACAAACAATATGACTGTGTGATCAGAGAGGTGTGGTATGATTGGTCAACAGTCATCAGGTCAACATGAAAATGTCGACAGGGCCGAACTGTGAACATGCAGCATATAGACATTCTCAGCATATCAACAGACCAAGTTGGCATTGATCTTGTCTACCCAGATAATATGTCGACATGATGGACTGTCGACAAACTGTCTAGTGGTCTCTTACCTTCTACCGGCAGCAGTGGCTGCTCCAGCACCTTCTTTCGGGTTCCGGAAGGCGGGTGACAATGACTTCTATGCAGACCCCCGATGTTGTACAATTCTGGTGATTATTTCTCCCCCTTTCCCTAAACCTAAACTTTCCCTCTTTTGTCTAACCCAAACTCTCCCCACCCCTTTCTGGCAGCCTAACCCTCTCACTCGCAGCCTTACCCTAAACCAGTGGTCCCCAAACTTTCTTGAACCACGGCACCATAGAAGATCAGCATTTTTTTCATGGCACCCCTAAGTTTACTATTGATAGATTTTGAAAAAAAAAGAAAAAGAATAAATTAAATTGTGCCCACCTGTCGTCCTTGGGTCAGTTATGTGGTGGTGTACAGTTGTGCTTCTGTTTGTCAATGTTTTATGATTGACAGCCACTAGCACTGGCTTTGCCCATCACTTCTCCATAAATAATTGGATTTGGTACTTCAGCACCAACTGGAGGCACCCCTGCAAGAGCCTCGCGGCACCTCAGGGTGCCACCGCACACAGTTTGAGAACCACTGCCCTTAGCATTGGATCTTAAAAAAAGGTCAGCATTTCACATTGTGACATTGTGACTCTGGGCCTGAGGGAGAGGAGGGCCTGGCTCTTTGGATGTAGCCTCATGAGTAGTTGGGTAGGACTGTATTCGTTATCCCGGTAGGCTCCAGATCTAGGAGGGATAATCAGTGAATGTGGTCTGCGTAACAGAACATTTGTGGTGTCTCTGTAGGCTGACACTGTATATTCTGCATACAACTGAAACCTGTTCCATGAGCCTAGTGCCAGGAGGTTCTGATCACCCGCATTAGACACTGTAAGTAATGTCTATTGCATTATCTACACATTGATGCTGAGTTGTTCAGAAAATATGCATAAATTACTCAAAATAAATAAATAAATGAGTGCACACATAAATAGCATATTTTGCCACATACATGTATGCAGAGCCGTAAACATTTTGTGTGCAGCTCCGCATCAGCAGCATATGCATAAAGTCATCAACGTCAGCACCTTTCTCCTAGCAGGTGGAAAAGATTTGTCTCCTAACAGACGTTCATGTATGTTTCTGCAGGGCTGCATGAGACACATGTGCATGAACACACCCTTACTGTACTACTACACTCGCCTTATGTCAGACTGCCCCTTCCCTTCCTCCTACTGCCTTTTCAGTGGTAAGAAGCAGCAAGTGCCAGATACCAGCAGGTCTGCAATTTTCATGTTTGAGTATTCACTTTTTGCATGCAATTATAAACATATTATGATAGGGCCACTTAGTGATAAACGTGGCCCTGCTACTGGGAAGATAAGGAGGTGGGCAAATCTGAGTGGTGTGTCCACACTTCATAACCACCCCCCCCCCCAAAAAAAAAAAAAAAACCCTCAAAAATACTATCCCTACTGAGCTCCTCCAATAGGCCTGGGTAATAAGTACTCCCCGTCCCCCTCCTTACCCTCGGCACCCCTATATTATGGGATAGCATTGAGCATTGAGTAATAATAGTATTAATATAAAACTAAAAACTAAAACATATTTTATAATTGAATGAGGCTAAGTCTATTCGACATGGCTTTCTCGCAGTTGTCCCTTATTGACTATGTCTTTGTTGGATATAGGTCGTTAGGTCGACCACACTTAGGTCGACAGTCATTAGGTTGACCACTATTGGTCGACATGCATTAGGTCGACAGAGTCACTAGGTCGATGTGGTCATTAGGTCGCCATGTACTAGGTCGACATGAGTTTTTAAACTTTTTTTGGTGTAATTTTCTTCGTAAAGTGACGGGGAACCCCAAAAAGTGCACCGTGTCCCCTCGCTTTGCTCGCCATGCTTCGGGCAAGGTGCCTCGCTCTGCTACACTCGGCACAGGTTACTATTCCCAATCGTAGTCCAGGTGGATCGGAAAGTATGAAAAAGTTAAAAACATGATTTAAAAAAAAAAAAACTTATGTTGACCATTTTTTCCATGTCGACCTAATGACCATGTCGACCTATGTTAACTAAGCCAATCACTGCACAGCAACTCCCACCCAGAGAGTAAAACAGTGGATGTCAGCAACAGAGATACAGTACATTAGATTTATTAACCATCAATGCTGTACTTACATCAAGGCTTCAGTCGTCACTGCAAGTATTAATCAAGGAAGAGACATTGTGAGGGCTGATTACCCATCTAAATAAATGACTTTAGCTCCATTATAAATCTTCTGCATGACTTAGTGTATGAAGTCTTAACTATAAGCTTATTTATTTTAATGACTTTGTAGGAAAGATCAGAGTAAATGTATCCTTCATTGTAACAAAAGTCTGATATGATTTGCCAGTGATGTATGATGTAACCTGTTAATGGGCAATGGATACAGTTTTTCCTTTAGAAAATGCAGATATTCCACACAAATCCTGAGGTGACTTCATGCTCAGGCCCACCTTGGGTACATAGATTAATGGAACAAAGAGTCTGATTCAGAGGTGGCACTAATACCGCTGCAACTGTGCCTTTATATGAGGTGCAAATGCAAATTTATACTAATGCGGCAACCGATGGAATTCGTACAGGGACGCCCACCGGCTGGGTCTGTAATGTGCTGCTTTGTGTAACAAGTTGCACCATTGGTCACACATCCTTGCTGTACTATACAGAAGGGTCCTTAGATATTCTCATTTCCCAAAGGACTTGATCTGTGCCCATTGGGGCTCCCCTGTACTGTATATGTATTGCAGAATGTAGTAGGAACTTCTGGGCACAGTTGTTTTCAAACTCTGCATTAGGCCTTATGGGGTAAGCTTGATAAATTGCAGGTTTACAAAATTGGAGGCCCATAGCAACCAATCAGCTTACAGCTATCATTTATTTGGTACATTCTTGATAATGATAGGCAGTATTTGATTGGTTGCTATGGGCGACACCTCCACTTTTGTAAACCTGCTTTTTAGTAAATTTACTACTATGGAGGGAAATGTAACAGCTTGCGAGATGCAGGCATTGACGTGACTCTGGTGAGTCTGCCTTATTATTTAAAGTAGCAACAATTTCAAAGGCAAAACCAGGCTAATTTGTCTTTAAAACTGATTTAAAAAAACAAAAAAGAAAAAGTGAAGACTTGCTGGAGTCCCGCCAATACCTGCAAGTCACATGCTCTTACATTTCCTACTGTGGGAGGAATTCAACTGCAGCCGGTTATCTCACTCAGCTGCATTTTACGGCAGCGGGATCTCACACAAAAGTGTTTACTACCCCATGAGAAAATCGGGGTGCAGTTTGGTTGGGTGAAGGATGAGAGAAGGGCTGCTATTGCTGGCTTTATATGTGGCAGAAACAGCAATTCACACCCTTCGCCCACAATTGAATCCCCCCCCCCATTATGTCTCATTTCTAGTACAAACAATCCACAACCTAGATTTGTATTTGGGAGGGTATATTATAGATCAACTCTAAATTTCACTGCAAAAACAAAGCTGCCTATCAGGGTCATTCCGAGTTGTTCGCTCGTTGACGATTTTCGCAACGGAGCGATTAAGGCGAAAATGCGCGTGCGCATGGTACGCAGTGCACATGCGCTAAGTATTTTAGCACAAAACTTAGTATATTTACTCACGTCCGAACGAAGAATTTCCATCGTTAAAGTGATCGGAGTGTGATTGACAGGAAGTGGGTGTTTCTGGGCGGAAACTGACTGTTTTCTGGGAGTGGGCGGAAAAACGCAGGCGTGCCACGATAAAACACGGGAGTGTCTGGAGAAACGGAGGAGTGGCTGGCCGAATGCAGGGCGTGTTTGTGACGTCAAACCAGAACGAAACGGGCTACTCAGAAACTGCTAAGAATTTTCTATTCGCAATTCTGCTAATCTTTCATTCGCAATTCTGCTAAGCTAAGATACACTCCCAGAGGGCGGCGGCCTAGCGTGTGCAGTGCCTCTAAAATCTGCTAGCGAGCGAACAACTCGGAATGACCCCCAATGTGTTGTAGGCTACATATAAAAGCAGCCACTATTTACCCTGCATGCTATAAATAAATAAATAAATACATACCGGATTTGCACATCTTGCACTGTAGCACTGTTTGTCTTGATCCCAAGTCTGAATATTGTAGGTCTTTATAACGGCAATAAGATCATAATAAGGCATTGAGGAACCAACAATGCTTACATGAAATGGAGAATTAATTGGATTTCACTGATAAGTACCCTGAAATTGGTCTAGTACATCATAGAAAATACTTATTATTTTGGAATGACTCCACTTCATAAGCACTGCATCAGTACTTCAGGAATCTGAGAGGACAGCATTTGGTTTCAGGAGAGATAATTAAATATACAAAAAAAATATAAAAATGTTTTAATGCAACAGGCATAATCTTTTGTTACACAGAAACTCTTCAACACAGCCGTATTCATGTGAAGAGGGTGTGTGGTAAGTGATGCACAGTGTGACAAGTGACATATGCGGAGTGAGGTGCGATAAGTGAGTGGGATTCTTTACTTCATTATATATATATATTCACTGATCAAATTTGCTGTTTTCAGAAGCAGCAAACTAGCCAACAGAGGGTGCTGCTACTATACAATATAGGATATACTGTACATTGAAACATGTCTTTGCTTATAGATGATCATGGTACTGCTGCAAATAAAGTGTGACTGATCAGAGATTAGGGGCCGGATGTAAAGACGGGCTGAGTTAGGCAGCCTTGCGGGATGCCGGCGGAACTTGGATGTTTTTTTAAAAAAAGGGTAAAAACCATTCCTTGTAAATGATTGCCCCTTTCAAAAAAAACACCCGAGTTCGGTTGGTATCCCGCACAGTTGCCAAACTCGGGCGTTATACATCCGGACCCAAATATCAGCAGAGTTTTACATTGGCCGTTATCAACAATAATAATAATCAAACAAAAATAAGGGAGGGGTTACAGAAGGATGAGAAGGAAGGGGAGGGGTTATCAGGGGGACATGACAATATGTAAACAGTAAATATACATAATTTGAATAAGACATCAGTAAGCAGCACAGTTAACAACAGCAGGGTATACAGCATGCAATACAAAGAGGTAACCTGTGATTTACCTTTTATAAAGTAACATGTTCAGCAAAAAGGATGTCAGCTGGCCACTTCATGTTTCACTGATCATTTTACTTTTCTACAGGTCAAAAGAGGCGTCTGCTCTCTGCTGATAGTTACACATTACCCTGTACAAGCTATTGTATTGCAGAATTGCCCTCCTTTCACCTGTCCATCACTCCTTGAAAATCACAATCAGCAAAACATGATATGGTGACAAGAAATGATGACTACATGATGTGGCGATACACAGACCAGACAAGGTTAATGCTTGATGATGATGATATGCACACTCTACTTTCCACCTTGTACACTTAATTTCATTGTAGCAGCACTTTCTCCCAATCAGTGGTGAGGGACAGTTTAACAATGGGGTGCAAGGGACTGCTGCCCCGGCCCTACACATTAATAGGCCCTAAATAAATCATGACAGTATTATGATGTTCATTTTACAGGCTGTGTTTGAAAAATGACAGGAGCTGATTGGTTGGTACAAATATTTAAAATTACAATCTCTTATCTCTCTCCAAGCTTAGATAAAGCTCCCCTGGGACTGATATTGTAGTGTAGTCCCGAAGATGCGAACTTGGGAAGCACTGGTGTACACCCTTACATCCTTACACCCTTACATGGTGCAGGCCACACCCACACAGCACTGGTCACACCTCAGCTACTAACAATAGTCCCTTGGTCATTATCAGCAACAAATGCCCATGTGACCCTTAATCCAAACCTGCTAAAAATGAACTGATGTCGATATACAGTACTTGTATTCTCACCAGTCTAATGTACTCTAATTAGTTCTGAGTTTATTTTTCTATTTTTACTTTAAATAAATAAATAAAAAAAATACAAGAGAAATATGCTGGACCTTGTAAGGTAATCGTTGAATCCTTACCAGGGACCCATGCATTCTGACTTTTCTTCAGGGAGAGATATCAATTCTTGAAGATAAAGGGGAGAAGTTGCCCATAGCAGCCAATCAGGTACTAACTGTCATTTTATAGACCAGATAAATGATAGTTAAAGTCAATTCGTTGCTATGGGCAACTTATCCCCCTTTGCATGGGCAGGTGGCAAGTACATGCCAACCACTTCCTTTGAGAATTCCCTGAAAAGATAACTTCTCTTGTTTCGCTTACAGGGAGAAATTTATCAAGTCCTGAAGAGTGTGAAAGTGGAGCAGTTGCTCGAAGTAACAAATCAGCTTCGTAGTGTCATTACAAAGACTGTGCTAGATAAATGATAGAAGCTGATTGGTTGATTTGGGCAATTTCTCCACTTCATCATACTAAAGACTTGATACATCTCCCACATAGGGGCCTATTTAAATCAAGTCGGAATTCCCAACTTGTCGGAAAAACGAAGGATCCAACATCAATTGAATAGACCCCATAATCTGTGGACATAAGAAGAGCTAAGTGAGTAGTGATGGCTACACCACTGCTTCCAGCATGCTCTAAGACACACACACACACACACACACACACACACACACACACACACACACACACACACACACACACACACTGCAGTTATTCTAACCATTACACAGGATCAAACAGTACAGAGTTAATTAATTTCTCACAGAAAATTAGAAATAGCACAGCTAGCCCAAGTGCTATAACCAGGGTTATATCTGGGGATAATGTAGGGCGACCCGAGGACCGTTTGGTCACACTAACTTATTCAGGGGAAAATGCGATTTTGTACCTGCATATATTACATAGAAACATAGAATGTGACGGCAGATAAAAACCACTTGGCCCATCTAGTCTGCCCCTTTTTTATCCTTTAGGTAATCTCAACCCTTTTTGAACCTTAGTTCTTTGGATGGATATTCATATGCCTATCCCAAGCATGTTTAAATTGCTCTACAGTCTTAGCCTCTACCACCTCTGATGGGAGGCTATTCCACTTGTCCACTACCCTTTCTGCATTAGAGAACAATTGTCTTGCTGTGATTTTACCCTCATGGTGTATTTCAGCAACTGAAGACAACTGTATTTGCTAAATAATGCTGTAGCTACTATCAGTCAGTAGTACAACACAATGCTGAGAGCAGCATAAGGGGGTCCAGGAAACAAAGGATATATTTCATGCACTGCAGCTGCCCTCCGTCTGGCTGCATGAAGACTGATTAAGGTGATTGTTGGATTCACCACTGAGGATAATAGGGATGTGCTGTGTATATTGTTCAGGCAAACGCGTTAGATTGGTTGATAAGAAACTAACTACTGTTACATTGCTTTGGCATGGACGGAGTCTGACTGACAGCTCTGACTTCAGAGACGGAGCAGGAGTGGGCATGGCTTGTATGGAAATCACTTATAGTTACTCAACTGTCACAGAACCAAAATCTGCACTGTTGGCCTTGTGTATGTCAGTATATGGTGTGCAAATGAATTGGGACAAAGTCAGTTTTTATGGTGTTTTTCAGGACAGAGTATGGGGTGTGTGCTTACTGGGGATGGTGCCGTAATGTTATTATTTACTCTGCCTGTCACTACTACTTATTGTATGGTTCAGTACTGGCAGCAATGTACGGTATCAGTACACTCAACCTGAGAGAAAAAAAGGCTCACTGTTCAGAAATTCATTAGGTTTTGTATCAGTCATAAGGGTTTTGTGATATTTGTTGCTTCTCTGTTGTCTCCTACTTTTTAACGTTGGCAGTTTTGTTTTGTTCGTCGGGAGGCTTGCCACCTAGCAACAGCTGGTGGGTTAGGTGCAAGCCTCCCGACGATCGCTGGAAAGGTATAGTGAAAGAAAACTTTCACTTACCTTTCCACAGCATGGGGGAAGCGGGGACAGAGCCGCGGGCAGCGGCCGCTCCCGGACCCGTTTGCGCGCATCGCGCGTCACGGGAGCGCGCGCGCACGCTCGGCACGTGCGCGCGCACCATATAAGGCACTAGGCTCCGCCCCCAGTTTACATTTTACCTCAGCGCTGTAGGATGGAGGACACAGTGTCTGTGTCAGCTACAGACACCCTCATAGTGTCCCCACAGCGCAGCAAAAGAGGCAGGCAGCCTTCTAGGAAAAGCCTAGGAGAAGCTGCTGACACAACTTCCTCAGATGAGGACATTATATTTAAAAGAAGGAAAATCATTAACCCTGTCAGGTCGGATGACAACAGGGACAGCTCTGAGGAGGGAGAAGTCAGTCAGAATGCTGAGACTCCTTCTCTTCCTGCATATTCTCACAGAGTGGTGAGAAAGTGCACAAGTAAAAAGAAACACACTGACCATGTTTCTTCTAGAGATGCCTGTTCAGGTAAAAATATCTCTTTCCCAGGTATTGCCAGTGCTTGGAATACCTCTAAGGGCCATAGCAGACCCCCCTCTCCTGCCCACAGCCGACATACATTCCCTGTCACTGATCGGCAACCTGCACAGGACCGCACTCATAAGGCGACTACTCCTAGTCATACAACCCCCCTTTCCCACGCATTTAGGGAAACTGGTTACCCTCCAGTAGATTGGTAATCAGAGGAAGTAACCAGGATTAGCGCATCCTCTCGCAGAGGCGAATATAGTGACTTGCAGATGGCCCGTGTATCCTTAGCGGGTAGAATGCCACCTTCTAAAATATATTCAGCCCACTGGGCTCTGAGCGAACGCTCCCAAGTATACAATTTTGCCCAGTTAGCCTTTAGAACGGCATTAGTTAAGGAGGATGACATGGTTCTCCGTAACCACACTGGCATCCCAGATATTCCGGCCCTATTTGCCCCTGAAATCGACCCGGCCTTAACTTCACTCGTGGGGGAAAAAGTCCAGAGTGACACTATGGATAAATTGCTAAGAAAAATCCAATTTAAGGTTTCATACGCCGCCGGTCCTTTATTATTTGTCCTTGACAAAGCAGAAAAAGAAGGTGTCTCAGGGGGCTCCCTAGATTCCCTGGTAGCTTCTAAAATGGCACTCATAAAGGCTATTAGTAGGGCTACCTTAATAATTGGTCAGACATTTGATTTCATATCGAACTCACGTAGAACTCGCTGGCTAGCTAATGCAGGGCTAACTAACCTAGCACCCAGACCAGTAGATGTTCCCAATCTGATAGATTCTGACCTTTTCGGACCCGATTTCATAGACGAAGTGAAGGTCCGCTATAAAGCTTGCAAATCCTTTGCGGACCTTAAAGGACCTCAGCCTTCCAGGCGGCCCTTTCATCAGGAGGGTCATCCTGCGGGAGCCAGCAGCTCTACCCGAGACTACAGAGGCGCCCCCAGAGCTCACAGAAGCGGCCCTTCCCGAACACAGACCGCAAGAGGCACAGGGTCCGGCGGCACATACGCCCCCAGGAAAGACAGAGGATACGGTAAGTCACTTTACTTTGCAACCTCCTCCTTGTCTTTCCCAGGCAATAGCCTCCTGGAGGCAGATTACCACAGACAGGTAGTTACTAAGAATCGTGGAAAAAGGTTTATCCCTCCCCCTTTTACATTTTCCACGACAAATTTTCCCCTGCTCAAAAAACGCCAGTCCGTTATTAGATGGAGTACTGTCCCTTGCCCTACAGTTAGGCAAGATAGAGTTGGCAGACACTTCCACAAGAGGCTGGGTCAGTCACCTTTTTCCCGTCAGGAAACAGGACGGTCCATACAGACCAGTCTTAAAGGTTAAATCTCTCAACCGACACATAAAACCTCGCTCTTTCCGTATGGAGGGCTTAGCCGACATACCTTTCCTACTAACAAGGAATGATTTCTGTATCAAAATAGACCTCAAGGAGGCCTTTCACACAATTCAAATGCACCCAAACCACAGAAGACTTCTAAGGTTCCTGTGGAAAGACGTTCTCTATCAGTGGACCGTCATGGTTTTCGTCCTGTCCAACGCTCCCTACACGTTCACTCGTCTTATGAAAGCAGTGATCTCTCACGTACGCCAGAGAACGATCCGTTGCATAATCTACCTAGACGACTTGTTAGTAGTCCATGCAGACCAGAAAACCCTTCTGCTTCACAAAGAACTAATTCTTTCTCTCCTCCAGAACCTAGGGTTTAGAATAAATTACGACAAGTCCATATTAACACCCACCCAGTCAATTGTTTTTCTGGGTTTCCTACTAGATACCCCTTCTTTTTCGATAGCAGTTCCCCCAGACAAGTGGAGAGAGATTTTAAGACTTCGTAACTCGAACCCTGAAACACTGTTTCTCGCTGAGAGACTTGGCCAGAGTCATAGGGAAGATGAGATCTTTAGATCCTGGTTTTCTCCACGCTCCCCTTGTCTGCAGACACTCTCAGATTCTTCTTTCAGCTCTCCTTCGTCAGAGATGGACTTGGTCAGACAAGATCATCTTGACACCCTTGGTTCTCAAAGAGATTCGCAGTTGGAGGGACCTTTGGCTAATACACCCCAGACCTCTCCTACCTCCTCCTTCAGACATTGTCATCACATCAGATGCGTCCCTCTCGGGTTAGGGAGCATTTACAAGAGACCGAGCGGTAAGGGGGAGATGGTCCACTCAAGAATTAACAGCGCACATCAATCTATTAGAATTGAGGGCGGCGAAGTTAGCACTTTCCTCTCTAGTTCCCCCGACCTTCCAGAACAACTCAGTTCTTCTATGTCTAGACAACAGGACTGCAGTGTCCTACCTCAACAGAATGGGGGGCACTCGATCCCTGACACTCTGTCAAGAATCTATAGACATCTGGAACTGGGCGGTGGAAAGATCCATACTCCTCTCTGCAACATATATCCCAGGAGAGCTAAACGAGTTAGCCGACTCCTTATCCAGGAAGAGATTAACACTGGATCGGGTGACTCTGAGACCGAAAATTTTCACCAGTATCGTGAGAACCTTTGGTCAACCGCAAGTAAACCTGTTTGCAACTCCATCGAACACACAGGTCCAAACCTTTGTGTCCAAAATCTGGACTCAAGGGGCGCTCCACTCGGATGCAATGTCCTTTCCGTGGACAGATCTAGTTCTCCCATATGCTTTCCCTCCCCCAGCTATGCTACTGAAGGTACTTCACAAGATCAAGACAGACAGAGTGCCTCAACTCGTCTTGGTTTACCCCGTTTGGCCTTCCCGATTTTGGTTCCCCTTGATCAACCCTCTTCGCAAGGGACCCAAGCTTCCCCTAGGCATGTCCAAGGATTGTTTCCAAGGGACTCCCGACCTCCTTCAGGAACTTCCAAATTGCATGTGGATAGCGACATTACTCGGTTGCTGACCACTACTAACCTTTCGACCGCCTCAGTAACCTTGATCAATGCTTCCCTTAGACCCAGAACAAAATCCAGGTACCAGTCCATCATAAATGAGTTTATGTCTTGGCAAGCTTCTAAAAATCTTCCTTCGCCTTCTTTTTCCGAACCTAACTTAGCGATAGACTTCCTAGCCGTTAAGTTTGAGTCAGGCTTGGCATCTGCCACCATACGGTCTTATGGCTCAGCCCTAGCTCTTCTCATTCCAGGGCTTACGGAAAACAAGATGTACCTTAGATTACTCAAAGGTATCTTCTTGTCTAGGCCTCCATGTCCGCGATACTCTTCCACGTGGGACATTAATCCTTTCTTAAATTATTTAGCCACAATACCTTCAGATTCCGACATCTCCAATCTTTCAAGAAAACTGGCTTCTCTACTAGCACTAGCTTTCGCAGCCAGAGGAGCCGAACTTACCTTAATAGACACATCCGAACCCTGGATGACAACCACTCCAATGGGATTCCATATCATCCTTAAAGGTCACACAAAAACCAGTTCCATTCAAAACCCTTTGGTAGAGTTTGACCTAGTCAGTGACCAGTCAGACACGGATCTTTGCATAGTTCAGTGCTTATCCGCTTATCTCACAACAACAGCTCCATGGAGAGATAATATTTCTAACCTTTTTATCACATGCCGAAAGCCTTTTCGTCCGGCCAGACCCTCTACAATCAGAGGATGGATAGATTCTGCCATGCAAAGCTCAGGAATAGATACCTCCATTTTCAAGGGATACTCCATCCGCTGAGCCGCCGTCACATCGGCAGCGGCGAGAGGCTTAACCTTACAATCCATAATGCAGGCCGCACGTTGGCCGTCCACTCGTACCTTCGTGAAACATTATTGGAGGCCTTCTGATACTCAAAGGATAGAATTCATTAGAGCAACCACCAGGTATGTGGTAGTCTACCCACCAGCTGTTGCTAGGTGGCAAGCCTCCTGACGAACAAACACTAGTTTGCAGGAATCTATGACCTGCAAACTCTCTTTGTTCTAGGGAATAGGATTGCCACCTAGCAACAGCTCCCACCCTACCCACCCTATACCTTGCAGGTCTGTTGGTTGTAATATCTAACAACAGTCATTAATTATGCCTATTTATCTCTTTGAATTTCAGGCGCTCCGAAAGGTCCGAAGAAGCAGCCGCAGACGCAGCAACCTAAAGATCAAAAATAGCCTTACAAATATCTTTGTTAAGCTCTGCAAGTTGCAGGAGTTTTGCTTATATGCTAATTTCACAGCAGCATAACAGTTCCTTCTTGGCCATCGCCAGTTGTTTTTCTTATCACCTGTATTACTGTTGAAGGGTTTCTAGTAAACACATTTAGTTTCTGCATATATACTGTATGGTCTCCCGTGTCCTTTGTTACTAGGTTATAGGAGCTAGGGTGATCTTACCCCCCTTTTTTTAAAAATAAAATAAAAAAAATGTACTCTCTTGTTCTAGTGGGGATTGCCATCTGTAAGCTTCCGTAAAATCTGAACTGGGGGCGTGGCCTAGCGCCTTATATGGTGCGCGCGCACGTGCCCAGCATGCGCGCGCGCTCCCGTGATGTGCGCGATGTGCGCAAACGGGGTCCGGGAGCGGCCGCTACCCGCGGCTCTGTCCCCGCTTCCCCTAGGCTGTGGAAAGGTAAGTGAAAGTTTTCTTTCACTATATCTTTCCAGAGATCGTCGGGAGGCTTGCACCTAACCCACCAGCTGTTGCTAGGTGGCAATCCTATTCCCTAGAACAAAGAGAGTTTGCAGGTCATAGATTCCTGCAAACTAGTGTTTCTTTCAGCCTGTTACCTTTTGAGAGTCAGAGTTAGTGGCGCACAGCAAGGGCTGTGGGGAGTAGAGATGGCTACTGAGTTGCTGTCTCAACACAGTAAGTCGAATCATGTAGAAGTTGGAATGATTGGAGTCACTCACAGTTTGATGTGTGGTGAGACAGCCCCTTGAGCAGTGATTGGGTGGAAGCACTCCTGGGTGACACCCACCGGGAGGGAGCAGTGTGATGCTGCCCAGTGTCAGGGCTGCTGCTGCTGTGCCTGACTTCTTGTGACTCTGAGTTGAGACAGTGGAGACTCATCAGATTCATCCAGTACAGCTGAATAGCAGAGGTATGAGTCACTGGCTGACTGTGAGACCGTGCTCACTCAGTGGAGATGGATCAGATTCATCAATGATCCAGCTAGTGCAGCTGAATAGCTGACATACTACCAGAGGTCTGAGTCACTGAGTCACTGACTGCCTGTGAGACTGATGATGACTCAGTGGAGATGGAACAGGTTCATTGATTCATTCAGTGCAGCTGAATAGTTGAGCCACTCCCAGATGTCTGATTCAGGTGTGGCTCACTGGGTCGACCCTGTCCAGGTCTACAGTCACTAGGTCGACCACACTGAAGGTCGATAGAGAGTAGGTCGACACTGACTGAAGGACGACACATGACTAGGTCGACGTGTAGCATGGGCAAGGTCGACACACAAAGAGTCGACACAGTGGGGTTTTTTTTTTTGGGGGGGGGGGGTTCTTGACCTGAAATTCCTTCTAGGACCTCCAATTAAAACGTATTCGCTTCAGGCGTGGTGTCTAGCTACGCTCGCCACAAGGTTCTAACCAAGTCTATGCTCTTTGATAAAGGAGGTATGAAAAAGTCCTGAAACCCCCCCAAAGAACTGTGTTGACCTAATGACCATGTCGACCTAAGAATGTGTTGCCCTTCAGTGGTCGACCTAGTGACTGTCAACCTAGACGGGGTCGACCTAAAGACCAGATACCGTCTGAGTCACTCTCTCCACGAATCTCAGCACTGCCAGCAGTCTCTGCACTCACTGCATGTGCACAGTCTGCAATGCACTACAAAAGAGCCATGTACCGAGACACTGTCTCGAGACACTCCACTGAGTTGAGTCATGTGTCTCAACTCAGTTCACTGTATCTCTTTGCCCATGACTAGTGGGGAGCTGTAGTTTATTTTGAATTTGATCACTGTAGTGCGGTGCGTCTGGCTCCTTGCAGGTGGCAGCTAGCACAGCCTAGAGTTTGAGCTCCGCCTTCCAGCTCCCGTACGTTGAGTGTAGAGTGGCGGGAGCCCGGAGCAGTGGAAGACAGCAGCATCTGGGTGAGACACCCTGCGGTAGGCGGGGAGGTGGGGGGGGATGTGGAATCTTTAACTGATTTACAAACAACTCCCTTTTTTTTTATATAATAATAAATTTAAGTAACTGTTCATCTGTAGACTGACACAGCAGTACAGACATTACTAAACAGATGTTGATACCTCAGGCTGTACAGAGCAGTAAATAATTTATAGCCACTGAAAGGTCTGGGTATTTATTATGCCAACTCCTTCCACTAATCATTTCACAGTTTACTGAAGATACTGTAGATGTACATAGTGGAAATACTGGCATAAAACCCACTATATTTAAAAACTTTTATTTACATATAGAAATACTTGGCAAACAATAAACATACTTTTAATTAGATTCATCTTTTAATACCATCCTTAGATGGTGATTACAGGACACGTATTGTGGTGGTAGAAATAATGTGGCAATACTTAAATAAACTTCTTCATGCAAGAATTTGGACCTCACACCCCACTCCATCCTGTGGAAATCCAGAATTTGTCCTTAAAAGTATCTCTTCATTTGCCTTATTTGTGTCACTCCCACTCTGGGACTACTCAAGTCTTGGCTTGTCTTCGTATCTCCTCCCTTGTTGGTGCTTGTATTGCTTGCTGACCTTCTTGGCTCTTGTCATGTCTAACTACCTGCTGCAGTTATGGACCATGGCTGAAGCAGGTAGTTTAATCAGCTACATCCTTGTTATAACATAAAAACATTACATGTTATGGCAGATTACAACTTGGCCCATCTGGTTTGCCCTAAACTTATGTATAGGACTACCAGCTGCAACTCTTAAATGACCACCAATTTTGTTTTTGACCCTTCACCTACTAACCAAGGTCAGTGTGCTGTTTGTTCTTCTCTGTTGCCTAACACTTTTTTCCATAGACTATTCTCCTTCCTGTCAATCTCTTCTTTCACAGATGATGAGTGTTTTTGTCTGTACCTATTGGATTGTCTATTTACCTGGCCTGGTGATTGGAATACTTGGCATGTGGTTTGTTTCATTGCCTATACTGGCTTTTCTGATTGTCTTTTCCGGGCTTGACTTTTGGCTTGTGCCACTATTAGAACTGACTCTTGATCCTTGGCTTATCTGGATACCTACTCTGATACTTGACCCCTGAATACTCTCTTGCCCATGATTCCTCTACTGGCTTATTGTAATTCTCTATTAAACATTATCTGTTTAATCCATACCTATACAGGGATTCTAGTCCTCATTCAATCACATCTTATTTCCCTGAGGGTATTACATTGTAGCCTTCAACAAATTGTTTTATCTTCCAGTGTTACAGGCAGTGTCGGACTGTGACATGACGTACCCACCAAATTAATACAGTAGTAGGGGCCCATGCTTATGGGGTATGGCTAGCCATCACAGGGGGTGGTCTGCCACCACAGAGCCTTCACCAACCATTAGAGAGGACATGGCCTGCAGACAACATGGATACCACAGTGCATGTTCTGGGCCCCTTCATAAATATACATAGTAAATACTGGATGTTCATTCAATACAATCCATCAGATTATGCACTGTAGTGAATACACCATGGTCCTGAAAAGGGACTGCACAGTCTCTGTGACAGAAAACCTGCTACTGGATACAAGTGCGCTATACTGGGTGACATGTTGCTTATGGTTTTGTAGTGTAAGTCAGGAGTGACTTATGTTTAATTAGCGCCTGATGGCAAGGTGTTTATTTTTTAATTTTATTTTTTTGTGCTTAATAAAAGTGGTTGAGGCCAGTTGCACCAGAAACCTTACACTTGTGTGATCTCTCAGCTGCTGTGCACTATCACCTACCTCAATAGATGGTACACATTTTCCTAATCCTGTTACAGTAACATATATATATATATATATATATATATATATATAAAACAATTAAGCATGTGATGGTGATCCTGTCTTTATCTCTCATTAATGCACTAGACATATGATAGTGGACCCCCTGTACACATCAGTCAGTATCTAAAACTCAATGAGAACTGCATTAGGTCTAGTGAAGGCCAAACACTAACCCTCTAATAGATTAACAATATTATATTTTGATTGCATGGTCTGGAACCTGACAATAGAGAAGATAGTAGGGCCCTCAGGCAGTGTACCTACCACGTGTTCCCTTTCACCCCTGTGGGTCAGCTATTTCCCTGGTCACAGGTTACTAAAACAAAATTGTTAAATTGTTCAGGGAAAGGGTATATAGCAATTCCAGAGCTGGATTTAGACCTCATGTGGCCTAAGCAAGATCATTTTGGGGACCCACTCCCTCAACTACATCTCATTTCACGTACAAACTGCACCCATAATTGCACACACACAGACAGTGTCGGACTGGGGCATGAAGGGCCCACTGGGGGAATACAGTGGCAGGGGCCAAACTGAGAGACTTGGCTAACTGTTAGAGAGTAGAGAGTGCATGGTCTGGGCCCCTTGATAAATATATATAATAAATACTGCTAGTGCGTTTATGATAATGTACCAGATTAATAATAGCAATGTACTGTAGAGAATACACCACAATCATGTGCAGTATAATGTAACATATGTATTATTCAAGTGCACTGTCTAGACCCTGATCCCTAGAGGGAGAGGTGGGGCCCACCAGGGGTTTCCCCTGTACCCCAGTGGGCATGTCTAACCCTACACACACACACACACACACACACACACACACACACACACACACACACACACACACACACACACACACACACACACTGCCCCCATAGCGCCACACACAAACACACTATCTCCATAGTTGCACACATACTGAACCCATAGCCACACACACACAAACTGTCTGATAGCCGCACACACACATACACACTTCCCAATATGACTATTTATATGTATACATACTGTCAGAACTCTCTAAGAAAATGTCTTTGGACACCAATCCTCTTTATACCAAATTCAGTTACACTATCCTTTATTTTAAACAATGTTAATTTTGACAAGGATTTTCAATTTAGTTTTAGTCTTAATTTGCTTACTTAAAATTGTAGTTGGTTTAAAGTAACATTTTATTATTTTGCTTCGTTTTAGTCAAGATTTAGTCAGGGGATCTCAGTTTTTCATTTTAGTCTAATTTTAGTCAATGTTTTAGTCTTAAACAGTTAATGATACTGTAATGGATTTTACTGAAAAACTTTTTACATAAACCTGTTACATTGTAGGCAGACACCTTACTGATGGAGCTATTTGCTCCTGCATAGGAAGCCTTCAAATTCTAACTATAGCTACTTTTAATTGTATTTTTTAAAACCATTGCAACTAGGCATATCTATGTCATATATATCTGCGCAGTTGCAATGCTGATTATTTCTCTGACAATTACAAGTAGCTTCCTATAGTTAGAATTCTCATGCTTCCTGTGCTGAAGCAAATAGCTCCATCAGTAAGGTGCTTGTCTCCAGTGTAACAGGTGTTGGATCCGAATTCTGGGTAATGACAGAATTTTAAAATGTGTGTAAATACAGAGAATGTGACTGAAGCTGTGGGGACTGGAGGGGGAGTCCGCCATAGAAAACATACCGACTGCAGGAGGAATCTACATTAAAATGATTAAAACAGTTAATTGGAGGCAGAAATAGGGGCAGCAGGAGGAAGTTACATGTTAAAATGATTAAAACAGTTAATTGACAAGTGCTATTGGCCCTGGATGGGCCCCATAGGACCCGCCGGGCCCTAAGCGGCTGCTTGTATTGCTTAGTGGTAAAGCCGCTACTGAGCAAATCTACTGTATATAAATATTGTTTAATATTCAGTTCTTAATTTGTTGCAATGTGAACGTTCAGTGAATACCTAGAGCACTAATGTAAGGCAACAGAAAAGATGACTGGATTGAATCTGATTTTGCTATTAGCTGTTAAAGTAAGGAAACTTTTAGTTGCTGGCCCTGCAAACTCAGAATTCACTGCATTAGTTAAGATAAGGAATTCTCATTCCAGTAAGTGAATACATAAGAGCCAATTTTCTTCAGGAATTATTGCTAATCCGATGCCTTGCTCAGATTTTCAACTATGGCTCCCAAATCATGCAAGAGCCAAGTACAAAGGAGACTTTGCTGATTAAGATCAGATAATGCATTCAAATCTTCGACCAACATTTAAGTAACAGTAACCACAGCAGCTTTAGAGACAGTGTCCAAATACAATGTTATACATGGTCAAATACATAATATCATTTATCTTCACTTTAAACGTATAACTAACATGTAAAATTCCCCAATCTGAAGCATAGATGTTAAAACTGACCTGTGTAACACCATCTCTACTAAGGTATGGCAGGAGCAAGTCTTACTAGCATGGAGGATGGAGCGAAAGGTTGGAGGTTGCATCTCTGCCAGTCTGGGAGTTCTAGTGCCCGTATGGAGAGACATAGCAGGCAGCTCTGTCCTAACACCTCCTCGCTCAAGGCTGTGTCTGGTTACACTTATGACATACGAAATACTACATTTTGGATGCTTCATATTTACACAGAAATATAAGAGGCTACAAACAGGCATAATACATTTCAACCCACATTTCCACAGAAAGGCATTCAGTACATGTGACCGGAAACCTTTGGCTAACATAGCAGCATTTTCCTCACTTTCTGCATATCCCATGCTGGGATCTGGTCAAGATCATGGCAGTCAGAATACAGATGCCGGAATCTCAACACCATTTGGAATAGGTTTAGGCTGTAGGGGGAGGGTTAGGCTACACACCGGGGTTAGGTTGCGGGGAGGGGGGGGGGGGGGAGGGTTAGGTTTTGGCAGTAGGGAGGGGGTTTTATGTTTAGGCACCACTGAGGAGGATTAGGGTTAAGCTGCGAGGAGGGTGGGATAGGGTTAAGTAAGGAGCCATGGAGCTATGGTAAGTATACTTAGCTTCCCTTGTCGAGACTACGAACATAGCGATGCTGCGGTCGGTATTCTGACCACCAGCATCCCAAACGCTAGCAGATCGAACCAAACCCCTCATGCTGATGAAAGTGCTAGCTACCAACTCTCTGATGAAATTGTGTCTTATAGCAACATGCTTAGAGTGACTGACTGTGGTGTTTGGTGCTGTAGGGAAAGTCGATTACACCTTTATTGCCATATGCAACATTGATGGTATCATCGGGACTTAAAAGATTAAGGGGCACATGTACTAAGCAGTGATAAAAGTGGAGAAGTGAGCCAGTGGAGAAATTTCCCATGGCAACCAATCAGTTGCTCCATACAATTGTATAGTATGCAAATTAGAAATGTTACGTCAATGCTGATTGGTTGCCATGGGCAACTTCTCCACTGGCTCACTTCTCCACTTTTATCAGTGCTTAGTACATGTCCCTCTAAGTTCACACAAAGTCTCCTGCCACAATCCTTTGTGGTTAATTCTGTGAGTGCTTTGGTCGTACACAAGGCAGTGGTAGGCTGTTTTCTGCTAGCCCAGTTGATGGCTGTGCTCACTATGGCCCTCATTCTGAGTCGATCGCTAGCCGCCTTTGTTCGCAGCACAGCGATTAGGCTAAAAATTGGCATTTCTGCGCATGCGTGTGGGCCGCAGTACGCACGCGCGAAGTACTTTCACACAAAACTATGCAGTTTTACACAAGGGCGAGCAACGCTTTTCTGTCGCTCTGTTGATCGGTGAGTGATTGACAGGAAGTGGGTGTTTCTGGGTGGTAACTGGCCGTTTTCCGGGAGTGTGCTAAAAAACGCAGGTGTGTCAGGTAAAAACGCAGGTGTGCCTGAGGAAACGGGGGAGTGTTTGGCCGAATGCAGGGCGTGTTTGTGACGTCAAAGCAGGAACTAAACTGACTGAAGTGATCGCAAGGTAGGAGTAGGTTTGGAGCTGATCAGAAACTGCATGAAAATTTTTACGAGCAGTTCTGCTAACCTTTCGTTCGCACTTCTGCTAAGCTAAGATACACTCCCAGAGGGCGGCGGCCTAGCGTTTGTGTGATGCCCAATAACCGCCCCAGCCGCTGCTGAATACCTAAACCCCCCCCAGGGACTGCAGGGGTTAATGTGGCCGGCTGGCTGGTTGCTAGGCAACCGCGGCCGTCAAGTGGACGAACTGGAGGGCACTAGGACCCAGTGCCTCCCAACCAAACGAATGCGGGGATTGGCTGCCCGCAGAGCGGGAAAAAAGCAGGAGGAGTTAGCGCCTGGAGGCAGAGAGCGGGAGCAGAAGACCGGGAAAGCGGCAAGCAGGAGGGAGCCCGTGCCGCTGACCGCCGCCGCAGTACAAGGAGAACAGTGGGCGGGAGCCGGAGAGACTCAGCGTGTGCGCTGCCGCCCGCCGCGCGAGGAGGTGATGTCACGCCCGGCCGCTGGGTACAGGAGAGATGCGCAGCGCTGCCCGTACGAGACACACCGCCCCTGCCACCAAAGCCCACAGCCGCGGAAGAAGCCAGAGACAGGGAGCTGCAGAACGGCGGGAACACCGCTGTGAGAGCCGCCTGAGGAGGAAGACACAAGCTGCAGCTGGGACCGGACACCCGGCGGGGACCCGTGGAGCAGCCAAAGGGGACTCAGGAGCGCACATGGTCCACAGGTACTGTACCCCACACAATCAGCTAACCCCACCCGGGTTGTCTCAGGAGCGGTAGTCATCAGTTACTCCCCCAAGCCTGCCACTGAGGAGTGACCCTGCATTGACTGTGAATAGCCCCAGCCCTCTCTCACCCAGTAGCCTTAAGTGACTCAGGGACTGGGACCCTGCCTCCCTCTCCTGGCCCAGATTACATTACGGAAGCCCATGTACAAGAGGGGTTATAGCCTCCCCTGATTCCACCCTACTGGTACTGTGCCAAAAGCCCTTCATCGAGGCACTGTTTAATGATTGCTATTCCAGCCTGTTCGCTGGCTATAAAGGAACTCAGTTACAGTATTTTGTCGGACATTCTATCTATGTAGCATACATGTATTCGTATTGCACTGTATTTTAGTATACTGTATCTGCAATTTATATTCTGATGTTGTTTTATGTTAGTGCCATGCATAATATAGAAATGTGCTAAGTTTACAAATCTGCCACACCAGTTACTTCCATGGTGAATGCCTTATTTCGTAATAAACCTTTGTTACCGTCTCCCACTGTGGTGGTCCTTGCCCACGTAAGGGGGGGGGAGAGGGGTGTTGTCTGTACTGGGGTATCCCCGTCCTTCTGCCCAGGTTCCATACCAGTGTTCTATGCGTCATGTCAAGTAAGAACAGGACCACCAGACGGGCCGCAACCCAATAGACGTGAAGCTACAGGTACGCTGACTTACCACATTTGGCGTCCGCGAACAGGATACGAACAAGATGACGGAGTCACAGGTTCCCGCTACTCCCACATCAGCATCCGGCAGGAGGATGCTACCACCGTCACCCGGACAAAGAAACACGACCACCATGGCGGCATCACCGCTGACTATGCCATACTATTTTGGAGCACCATGGTTACCAACGTTTGCAGGAAAACAAGTGACGGGTTCGAGTACATTCAAAGAATTTAAAGACAAGATGTACTCCATGTTCCGCCTGTACTCACTAACCGAAGAACAGAAAATAGAGATCGTGATGGGCCAATTGACGGATTCGGCACTACGGGAAGTGAAGGCATGGGAAAACAGTGAAAAGAAGACCGTCGAATGCATCTTCAAGAAGCTGGTGACCATATTCGACTGCCAGACCATAGCGGAATTAAAGAGCCGCCTTTATGCGAGGAAACAAAGACCCGATGAATCACTGCGTGACTTCGCGCTGGCCCTACAAGAAGCTGCAAAGACTATACGGGCTCTGGATGAACGAGAGGTCGAAGGGATAGACAGAATGTTAACAGACCTGTTTGTGGAAGGGGCAAGAGGAGAGACGATTCGATCTCAAATGCGTATGGAGAGATGACAGCAACCAGGGAGCTCCTTCTCCGAATTCAAAGAGGCGATGCTGCAGATCCTTGGGAAAAACCAGAGTAATAACGTCGAGAAAGACGCGTCTTCGGAGTGGAGTGAAGAGGACAGCTACAGAGAAACCACACCGCTCAGGAAATCTGACGGACCAACCCAAGTAGGAACGGTCCTCCAACAAGCGCAAGCCCCACCGAGTCCAGATTCAATGGAAACAATCAACCAAAAGCTGGCGGAGATGACGGCGAATTTCTCCCGAATGAACCGAAGGATGGACGAGTTCGACAGGGACCAAGATAGGAACAGGCGCCGAGAATGGCGTCAAGAACGAGGTGGGCGGAGTCGTCCTCGCTGGGACGTGGTAAGAGAATCTGGCCGAAGACCCACCGACCAGTTCGACTCTTAGGGGAGCCCGATATGCAGAGGGTGTCGACAGAGTGGCCATATCGAAAGGAATTGCCCTGCGGCCGCTTTAAACGAAGAACTCCCGAGGCAACGGACCAACCTTCGGGAGAGGAACCAGTAAGTGGTCCACTACCCCAAGAATGGGCCAGGTACGTCGGAGAGTGCCCGCACCTGAAGGTCTGTATCAATGGAATTGAGATTCCAGCTCTGTTGGATACTGGTTCGCAAGTCTCCACCATCCGGATCACCGAGTTCCTTCAGCACTGGGACGAAGCCGCCATCGTGTCCCCACCAACCACTTGGCTCCATCTGCTGGCCAGCAATGGACAACCCATAACGTACCAGGGTTACTGGGAAGCGGACACAAAAATTGGAAACGCGACATTACCCCGGCAAGGGTATCTTGTCACCACGGCTCCTAACGCCCACCTACCTCCCGTCATCCTGGGGATTAATGTCTTGAAGAGCTGCCCTGACTAGCTAGTGGAAGCCCTTCGGCAGGAGTTGCAGATAGCAGCCCCAGTGGAGCGGAGAGCCTTGCAGCAG
Source organism: Pseudophryne corroboree (assembly GCF_028390025.1). Lineage (NCBI taxonomy): Eukaryota > Metazoa > Chordata > Amphibia > Anura > Myobatrachidae > Pseudophryne > Pseudophryne corroboree. Next base: position 124,294,452 of record NC_086444.1, on the reverse strand, counting down.
ACGGTGCACCTGCTGGAGAAGGAGAAGAAATTCACCAACCGTCGAGGAGAAGTGGGGAAGGCCAGAATCGCCGACCACCGGTCCGTCCTTTTGAGGCCGAACTCCGAACATGTAATTTGGTGTAGGATCGGTCCAGGAGAACAAGATTATGAAGCCTTGGTGGAACCCTGTGACTCGGAGGGTCAACAACCCTTTGCGGTGGCAAGAACGCTAGCAAAGGTGGAACACGGAAGAGCACCAGTACGCATCTTGAACCCGCATCCCTATGCTATTAGACTGCACAAGCGCTGCCTGGTGGCGAAAATAAGCTCAGTTGATATTCAAGACATTGAGGGTCAGGGTGTGACCACAGCTACCCAAGAGACGGCGACCGAGGGGCCGTTGACAACGAGTCAAGAACCCCCATGGTGGGCTGACATCCAGGTTGGCGACGCAGATACCCCCAGCGAACAGAAAACGGGAGTACTACGAGTGGTGCGGCGGAATGCAGCAGCTTTTAGCCAATATCCTTTTGATTTCGGAAGAGTAGACAAAGTGTACCACCACATTCCTACCGGGATGACCCCTCCTATTAAGGAGAGACACCGACCCCTTCCCCCAGCCTTGTACCAGCCTGTGAGAAAAATGATAGCAGAAATGAAAGACGCAGGAGTTATCAAAGAGAGTCACAGTCCGTGGGCAGCTCCGCTAGTGATCGTTAAGAAGAAGGACGGCAGCCTACGCTTCTGCGTTGATTACCGCAAGCTCAATGTGGCTACCCATAAGGATGCTTACCCGCTCCCTCGGATTGAAGAGTCCTTGACGGCCCTGAAAACTGCCGCATACTTTTCGACCCTTGACCTCACCAGTGGATACTGGCAGATTCAGATGGCCCCCGAGGACATGGAAAAAACAGCCTTCACGACGCCGATGGGCCTGTTTGAGTTCGAAAGGATGCCTTTCGGGCTTTGTAACGCGCCCTCCACATTCCAACGCGTCATGGAACACTGTCTTGAACAGCACAACTTCGAGATGGTCTTGCTATACCTCAATGACGTAATAATTTTCTCGAAGAGTTACGAGGACCACTAGAAGAAGTGTTCCAACAACTGACAAAATGTGGTCTGAAACTTAAGCCCACGAAATGCCACCTGCTCAAACCCAAGGTCCAGTACTTAGGCCATGTCGTCAGCGCGGAAGGCGTGATGCCCGACCCTGAGAAGGTCCGAGTTGTTCGGGACTGGCCAGTGCCGAAGACTGTGAGGGATGTCCGAAGCTACCTCGGGTTTGTGGGCTACTACAGACGTTTCGTGGAACACTTTGCCAAAGTGGCAGCTCCGTTGCATGAACTGCTGAGAGGTCAGTCTGGCCGCGAAAGGAGGGGATCATCACCAGTGCAGTGGGGTGAAGAACAGCAACAGGCCTTCCACCAGTTGAAGACCTCCTTGACGGAAGCCCCGCCATTGGCTTATCCTGATTACGAGCAGCCGTTCCAAGTCTGCACAGACGCCAGCCACCGTGGATTAGGAGCCGTATTGTCTCAGGTGCAGAATGGGCGCGAGAGAGTAATCGCATGTGCCAGCAGAGGATTACGCAAGACAGAACGGAATTGCGAAAATTACAGTGCTTTCAAATTGGAACTGCTCGCCCTAGTCTGGGCCGTCACAGAAAAATTTAAACACTATCTCGCTGTGACGCCATTTACCATCATGACAGACAACAACCCCTTGGCGCACCTGTCCACTGCCCGACTCGGCGCCCTTGAACAGCGTTGGGTATCACGGCTCGCCAATTTCCGATACACTGTGTCCTACAGGAGTGGGAAGTCCAATGGCAACGCCGACGCGCTGTCCCGGCTGCCCACCACCGATGTGGCGGAAGAAGGAAGGGATGTCGAGGAAGAAGTAGAAGCCCCTGTCTTCAAAGCCTCGAAGAAGAGATGGACGGTCACCTCAGACCCATTAGCCGTCACGGACCAACAGCGATCGGAGTTGTCCGAAGCCTCTACTGTGGACTGGGAAGCGATCCAGCTACAGAATCCAGTGCTGAAGGAACTCACAGACCTCCTCCGAAGTAATCACCAACTGACTCGGGCACAACGTGCCAAAGCGGATCCGGAGCTGGTAAAGCTACTGCGACATCGGAGACAATTTCACCTGAAACAGGGCATCTTAGTACGCACCAGTATTGACCCCGGTACTCACCAGACAGTGAACCAAGTAGTTGTTCCCAGGAAACAGGCAAATTTCCTACTTACCGCCTACCACGACAAGTCAGGGCATTTCGGTACACAAAAAACGGAAGCCATCTTGCATACCCGATACTTCTGGATAGGTCTACATGATGACGTAGAACGATGGTGTCGGGACTGTGTCCCCTGCAACCTGAAGAGACGCCCAGATGCACACCAGAGGACCATTTGCACCCCATCAAGAGTCACCGGCCGCTGCAAATCGTCGCTCTCGACCACGTGAAACTAGAGCCCAGCACCAGTGGACACCACTATGCCTTAACCATGACTGACCACTATAGCAAACTCTTAGTGGCGGTCCCTGCAAAAGACTTGACTGCTAAGACTACGGCCGAACTATTCCTGAAACACTTCGCCAGGCCCTACGGGTACCCCGAGTGCATACTAACTGACCAAGGGCCCGCCTTTGAGTCGCAGCTATTTTATGAACTGTGCTCCTGTTATGGCTGCCGGAAAGCAAGAACGACAGCGTACCACCCACAGGGGAATGGTTTGTGCGAGAGGGCTAACCAGACCCTCATTGGGATGCTCAGAAGCCTACCAGCTGGAGACCGCGCCCGTTGGTCGACCTTGCTGCCCGAACTCGTCTATCTCTACAATAATGCGGAACAATCCTCCACCGGTTTCACACCATACTATCTTATGTTCGGTCGACAAGGTAAACTGCCTCAAGACCTAGAGCTTGCCCCCGCGCTAACGTCTCCTGCCACCCCACAAACCGACTGGGTCCGTGAGCACCAGCGGAGAATTGAGGCGGCCAGAGAGCTGGTGGAGAGGCGGATGGGAACCGTCCGACAGCGCCAAGAGAAGAATTACAATGCGACCATCCATCTTACGCCTCTGTACGTGGGCGACCTTGTTTGGAGGAAACTGAACCACCGCACCAGTAAGTTGGACACCATGTGGGAAAACGCACCCTATGTTGTCGTCAGCGTCCCGGAGGGAGAACGGTTCACCTATGAGATCTGCCGAGGTCAAGACGGGCACGTCAGTGTTGTGTCCAGAGAGCAACTCAAACATTACACCTCCGAAGTATCACCAGAAACAGCAAACTCACCTGCGGCAGAAGGGCGGGGATCCCCGGGCGGCATACCCTTACTTGACCCCATGGAGCTCTTACTATTTATGTGCGGTCCACCCGCATCGAGCTCAGCACCTCATGACACCCTAGACCCCGTGGTTAATGGGCCCTTAGAGGGTCAGAGTCGACCCAACCCAGTCACTATCCATAGTGAGCACCGAGCCCCCACGATTGAAATTATAAGGTCGGGACGTAGCACGAAGGGCGTCCCGCCCTCTAGATAGAGGGAATAAGCTAATATTTGATCTGTAAATACGTTTGTTCAGAAATGTATAGGTGTGTTGGTTATATTCACCTGTTTACTATTGTTCAAATCTTGAAAGACTGTGGCATTGACTTTTGGCATGTTGCCTAATGCGTGAGGACACGCAATCTTCCAGAGGGGGAATATGTGATGCCCAATAACCGCCCCAGCCGCTGCTGAATACCTAAACCCCCCCCAGGGACTGCAGGGGTTAATGTGGCCGGCCGGCTGGTTGCTAGGCAACCGCGGCCGACAAGAGGACGAACTGGAGGGCACTAGGACCCAGTGCCTCCCAACCAAACGAATGCGGGGATTGGCTGCCCGCAGAGCGGGGAAAAAGCAGGAGGAGTTAGCGCCTGGAGGCAGAGAGCGGGAGCAGAAGACCGGGAAAGCGGCAAGCAGGAGGGAGCCCAGCGCCGCTGACCGCCGCCGCAGTACGAGGAGAACAGCAGGCGGGAGCCGGAGAGACTCAGCGTGTGCGCTGCCGCCCGCCGCGCGAGGAGGTGACGTCAAGCCCGTCCGCCGGGTACAGGAGAGACGCGCAGCGCTGCCCGTACGAGACACACCGCCCCTGCCACCAAAGCCCACAGCCGCGGAAGAGGCCAGAGACAGGGAGCTGCAGAACGGCGGGAACACCGCTGTGAGAGCCGCCTGAGGAGGAAGACACACGCTACAGCTGGGACCGGACACCCGGCGTGGACCCGAGGAGCAGCCAAAGGGGACTCAGGAGCGCACATGGTCCACAGGTACTGTACCCCACACAATCAGCTAACCCCACCCGGGTTGTCTCAGGAGCGGTAGTCATCAGTTACTCCCCCAAGCCTGCCACTGAGGAGTGACCCTGCATTGACTGTGAATAGCCCCAGCCCTCTCTCACCCAGTAGCCTTAAGTGACTCAGGGACTGGGACCCTGCCTCCCTCTCCTGGCCCAGATTACATTACGGAAGCCCATGTACAAGAGGGGTTATAGCCTCCCCTGATTCCACCCTACTGGTACTGTGCCACAGGCCCTTCATCGAGGCACTGTTTAATGATTGCTATTCCAGCCTGTTCGCTGGCTATAAAGGAACTCAGTTACAGTATTTTGTCGGACATTCTATCTACATAGCATACATGTATTCGTATTGCACTGTATTTTAGTATACTGTATCTGCAATTTATATTCTGATGTTGTTTTATGTTAGTGCCATGCATAATATAGAAATGTGCTAAGTTTACAAATCTGCCACACCAGTTACTTCCACGGTGACTGCCTTATTTCGTAATAAACCTTTGTTACCGTCTCCCACTGTGGCGGTCCTTGCCCACGTAAGGGGGGGGGGGAGGGGTGTTGTCTGTACTGGGGTATCCCCGTCCTTCTGCCCAGGTTCCATACCGGTGTTCTATGCAGATTCCGGCAGGCGTCGTGTCAAGTAAGAACAGGACCACCAGACGGGCCGCAACCCAATAGACGTGAAGCTACAGGTACGCTGACTTACCACATTTGCACTGCTGATAAAAGCAGCTAGCGAGCGATCAACTCGGAATGAGGGCCTATGGTATAAAGGTTTCTGGTGTAGGAACAACTATCCTCCACATCTGATCTTCTACTGGCATCACAGAAAGCTTGTAGATCCATACTTCTATTTTTTGGCATACTTTAGTTCAACTTACTTGTGCCTTTAAAATATCTGAGGATACGCTTAACAGCAATCCATTGCTCCTTTCCAGAATTGATAGCCAATTGGCTGACACGGCTGACTGCATGTGGAATGTGTGGACCCATACCAATGTTAGCATGCATTAAAGTTCCAATGGCAGTTTGGTAAGGCACTACTTTCATTTTCTCCATCTCAGACTCATAGCTTTAGATAATTTTCTACTTTTTTCAAGTGGTGTACTGACTGATTTCGCCCCTGCCATGCCAAATATGTTGAACATCGCCTCAATGTACCCTTGTTGGTCAACTGCACTTCCACACTGCAACTCGACCCGAGTCGACTCTGCAACAACCCAGTAAAAAGCCGGGTTATTTTGGCGATGTGAAAGGGGTATAACAGTCCCAGCATTCACATTTTTCTCAATTTTCAGACCTAGTAGTTGGCATGCTGCTCCAAGATCTTTTAGTTTGAACTTGTTACATATCAACAATTTGACTTCAGTTACAGTATTTGTCTTTTCTGACTTAGAGGTCTATTTATTAACATTATTTTTACTAAAATAATGTGAAAAAGAGTGTTTTCACACCCTTTTCACATTATTTTAGAATCAGCTGAATGTATTAAAGGGCTAAAGGGCATTTGGAACAGTTTTCATGAAAAACTGCTCCAAACCCTTTAATTCACTTTTTTTTAGTAACCCACATCGCAACCCCCATACTTATAATGGGAAATGTGATGTGGCCAAATTGACTCAAATTTTTTTTAGAAAAAATACTACAGTGTGCCCTGTGATAATCTCGCCAGCTCAGGCTGGCGAGTTCACATGGCAGCACTGCGATAAGCACCCTTTTGCCTAGCTTTCTCTGCCCCTGGCAGAGAAAGCTGAGCGGGACCCGGCTACAGTGATCAGCTCTGTGTGTCTGATGGGCACACAAGCTGATCACAGTGTAAAAAAATTAATAAATAAATAAATAAAACCCCCAAAAACATACTTACCAGTCCAGGAAGCCGGTGTCCGCTGCTCCGCTGAGCGCTGCCGGGCGCCGGTTCTCCCATGTGCTGCAATGTGACCCCGGTGCAGTAAAGTGACACTGCAAAGCGGCAGTGCACTTTACAGTACCGTGGGTCATCGCAGCACACAGGATCCGGCACCCGGCAGCCCAGCAGGAGCAGCCCAGACCGGCTCCCTGGACTGGTAAGTATATTGATCTGCTGAGGTGGGGTCCATGGCACGCAGGGGTAGTCGCGATGGGGAGAGGTCGACCGGGCAGCGGCTGTAGCGGCGATGTCGGTGGGGGCGGTGCATGCGCAGCAGGACATCGGGGTATTTTTACGAAAAATACCCCGATTATGTTGCGGAGACAATTAACCTTCCAGTATATTTTTGGATTGTGGGAGGAAACCGGAGTACCCGGAGAAAACCCACGCAAGTACGGGGAGAATATACAAACTCCACACAGTTAGGGCCATGGTGGGAATTGAACCCATGACCTCAATGCTGTGAGGCAGTAATGCTAACCCTTACCACCATTCGTACTGCCCACATGAAGTATATACACCAGATCCAGACAGGAATGTATAGGGGAGTGCAGGTGGTGTGCGACAGGTAGGAGTACACACATGTGTCTGTATATACAGTGGTGGCTCTACATATATAGCATTATATAGCGCTGGTGGTGTAGTAGGGCCACAGGCCTATGTGATGCTGTCTCTACTGAGGTATGACTTAAGATTCTCAGGATACGTCCTAATAGCATGGAGGACAGAGTAGTACATAAGGTTGGAGGTCATGCCTCTGGCAGTCTGGTGGTCCTAGTGCCTGGACTGAGAGGCAGTGCAAATATGGTAATAGCTGAGTACTCCCACCCAAACCATTATACACTGTTTTTTTTTTTTATAATAATTTTTATTCATGGGATCACAAAAGCAAACAGATACCAACAGATAATGGTTACAGCAAATTACATTGCAAATGCAGTATAATAGTTGGTAATTATAAAGATAACCAAAAAAATAGGAACAGTGACCCATTTTTGACCCTGAGAGCGGGCAGTATAAAACAGAAAAAAGGGCAGTCAGCAGCGCAGCTAACCGACTAACATTAGAGAGTAAGAGTAGAAGAAGGTCGAGAAGAAAGAAAGACAGAGAAGAAGAGAGAAAAAGAGAGGAATGGACAAAATAGGATAGGATAGAGTCCCCGGGAGGGTCCCATCAAATATGGTGTGGGGCATCACAAATTAAAAGGTGACGGGGCATGCTGGGTGGCCAGCCATGGACTCCATATTTTATCGAATGACTTAGAGGAGCAGTTTATGATGCTAGTCATGTAGTCCATGCGGTAAACATACCAGATACGGGCAACTATAGATTGCATGGAAGGCGGGATAGGGTTTCCATCTGTAGCTAGTTGACATTTTGTTGCAGAGACTATATGATGCAACAATTTATTTTGAAATTTCATTAGCGTTGGCAGGTTTAAGGGGAGGAGAATGTATTTAGGGTCAGAAGGAATAGAGATCTGCAATAAGCTAGAAATAAAATGAATCACTTCCCTCCACATATGCACTATTTTAGGACATGACCACCATATGTGTAGGAAAGAGCCCTCTGCGCCACATCCTCTCCAGCACCTATCCGACATATCCGGGTACATTTTGCTCAAACGAGATGGTATATAATAATGATTTATAAACATTCTCTTTGATTCTAACGCAGATGGAACTAGACGCTGCGTTACCCCAGGCTTCAGACCATTCCTCGTCATCTAAAGCCGAGCCTAGGTCCGTTTCCCATGCTCTCACATGAGGATCACGCTGAGAGGGAGTGTCCCCAGTGAGAGTAGTATATAAGAGGGAAATTAGGCCTTTGGTTGAGTGACGTCTGAAACATATAGTCTCAAACGTGGTCAGGGGTCTGCTAGAGAGGACGCGGCCCAGTGAGGAATGAAAGTGTCTGAGTTGTAAAAATTGATAAAAATACCTAGAGGGAATATCAATATTTTCTTGAATCTGAGAAAACTGAGGAAAAGTAGTATCCCTGGTGATATCATTCAGATATACGATACCTCTATCCTGCCAAGGAGCAAACAGTGATTTATTTGTACCAGGAGGGAATGCAAGGTTATGTAATATTGGGATGATAGGGGATGGGGCAAAGTCCCAAATCGTTAGTGAGCGGGAAACTATGGGGTGGGATGCTATATTTCTGGGGCGGCAGGATTTTGAAAGCCAGAGAAGAGAAGAGAGAGTAGAGAGACCCATTTCGGCGGCTTCTATAGATACCCAGACCCTTCTAGATTCGGGGTTGCACCATTGTACGCAGTGTGAAAGCTGTGTGGCTAAATAATATCTTCTGAAGTCTGGGATGCCTAGGCCGCCACTATATGTGGGGCGCTGTAAGAGTTTCAATCGGACACTGGGACGCTTATTCGCCCATATGAATTGTGACGTGTGAAATTGTAAGAATTTAAAAACAGATGGAGGAATAAATATCGGGAGGGTCTGGATTAGGTAAAGTATCCGAGGGAGCACGTTCATTTTCACTGTGTTTACCCTACCTATCCAGGAGATAAAGAGACTAGACCAAGAAGACAAGTCTGACTTAATTCGATCTAAAAGCCTAGGGAAATTAGCTTGGTAAAGTTGATGATGGCTATGCGTTAGAAAAATACCTAGGTATTTAATCTTTTGCTTGTGCCATTGAAATGGAAAGCAATTTTCCAAAGAGAGCTTAATCGGGCCCGGGATATAAAAATTCAATACTTCAGTCTTACTCGTATTAAGTTTATAACCTGAATGTTTAGAGTAGAGGTCTATCTCAGAAAGGAGCAGCTGTAACGACTGAGATGGGGATCCCAGAGATATTAGGACATCGTCAGCGTATAACGCAATTTTATGTTCAGTAGGGCCTACCCGCACTCCAGCTATATCTATATTAGCTCGGATCCTTGCTGCCAGCGGTTCCATAACCAGGGCAAATAGCAACGGGGAGAGCGGGCATCCCTGTCTGGTGCTGTTAGGGATACTGAACGCGGAAGAGGTGAGGCGATTAACAGAAACCGTGGCAGTAGGGATCTGTAAAGTGCTGAAACACCTTCTAGGAATTTTCCAGAAAAGCCCATCCTCCGGAGTACTGAGAAAGGGCCAGGAAATTCTTTCAAAAGCCTTCTTGGCATCCAATGCTAGCAACAATGAGGGTAGCTTCTGTTTATGGATAGAGTAAATCAAATCTATGGCTCTCCTGGTATTATCAGAGGCCTGACGGCCAGAGATGAAGCCCACTTGGTCCAGGTGTATCAGTTGTGTAAGTAGGGGAGCCAAGCGGTTGGCTAAGGTTTTAGCGTATATCTTAAGATCTACGTTCAGCAATGAAATCGGGCGTTAGTTGGAACATTGCGTTGGATCCCTCTCCGGCTTCGGAATCACAATAATGTCGGCTTGCACAGTCGCTGGCGCAAATGATGCTCCCTCCAGAACACTATTAAAGAGCGAGATAAGGTATGGAGCCAATTCCGTATGGAATGTTTTGTAATACTGAGCGGTAAAACCACCTGGACCAGGGGAAGCCGACGACCGCATAGATTTGATAGCGGCAACCGTCTCTTCCAATGAAATATCCGCATTAAGAAGAGAAATCTGCTGCTCTGTCAGACATGGCAAGGGGGTACCCGATAAGTATGAACATGCTCCCTCCGGACCATCGGAGGGAAGAGGGGGGGGGGGCAGGGAGATTATATAAGGAGCTATAATAGTTCCGAAATTCCTCCACCATCTGTTTAGGATCATAAGTGAGTGCGTCTAATGTAGAAAAATTTAGTTTTTCTATCATTCCCATAGCACGCTTACTTCTTAACTTATTAGCTAAGAGACTATCTGTTTTATTCGCTTTATCGTAAAATTTTTGACGGAGCTTCTGTAGTATAGCTGCAGCTCTTCGCGATAAAAGGGTATTTAACTGACTCCTGAGGTTATTTATCTGGGAGAGTAGGGAATCGCACGGGGCAATTTTATGTTGGGCTAAAAGCGCAGATTTTGAGATTCCAATAAGGAACCTTCCTGTGCAGCTTTCTTACGTATGGTTGAGGCCTTAGACATAAAGTGGCCGCGAATAGTGGCTTTGTGTGCCTCCCAAACTAGACTAGGAGAGACTTCTTGGGAGGCGTTTTCCTAAAAAAAAAAATGTAAGGTTCAATTTAGTGTCTGAGAGAGTAGAGGGGTGCGAAAGAAGGGTATCATCAAGACGCCATTTACGGGTCTTATTAGGGGTTCTATAGAAATCTACCAGGATATACACCCCTGCATTGTCCGTCCATGAACAGGTAGTGATGCCTGAATCAGATATCAACGTCGAGAGTGTGTGAGATACATGTATCATATCTATTCGAGAGTAATGTTGATGAGGTGCAGAAAAGTGGGTATAATCTCTAGCGTTGGAGTGTTTAACACGCCAGGTGTCTCGTAAATCAAGTTGTGTGAGGGAGGATGTTAATGTGAGGGCGGCATCAGTCGGAGATGCTTCCTTCTTATTTTTAGGAGGAGAAGATTTATCTAAGAAAGGATCTATCACAGTATTAAAGTCCCCACCTAAAATAATGTGGCCCTACGCTACTCTATTAAGACGCAAAAAGAGAGTGTGAAAAAAACGAGATTGGTCTTGATTAGGGGCGTATACAGACACAAGTGTTAGAATATCAGTGCGGAGTGTACCAATCACTATTAGGTATCGGCCGTCAGGGTCAGCTATGGTTGTAGTGTGTACAAATGAGATATTAAGGTGGATAAGTAAAGCTACCCACCGTTTCTTACAGTCAGCAGAGGCAAAAAAGGTTTGGGTAAATTGCTTACTGTGAAGTTGAGAGTGTGTACCGGTGAAATGGGTCTCTTGAAGGAAAACTATATCAGCCTTCTCTCTCCGACAGGCGGACAACATCACTGTACGTTTCTTGGGAGAATTAAGCCCATTAACATTTATAGAAAACAATTTTAGTGCCATGTGATACCAAGGAACAAAAGAGGAGCAGTGGAAACCCGTCCCGGGGAAGAAGGAAAAGGAAAGAAAAAGAGGAACAGCAAGAAACAAGAATCAGAGATATAGGAGAAGAGAGAGTGATAGAGAACCCATACGGGAGAAAACCCTGAATTATAGGGTCCCAATCAAGGACCGCTACACAAATATGAAACATTATACTTCGAAGTAACAAATAAAGGGAGCACGGGGGTAGTGGGAACAGCAAACTAATGCAGGAGAAGCATGTCCCTCTGGACCGCAATAGTTGAGTTGGCTGGAGCCGAAGATACAATAATGTAACCCAGAATATGAAAAACAATAAACAAAAACCTACTGTGTCATAACCAACAAAAAAATTAAAAGGGGGGGAGGGGGGGGGAAGGGAGGGGGAACAAGGGGGAACAAGGCAAACGAGATAAGCCCAGCGCAGTAGTACAAAGCTAGGCGGAATATATAACAAACATTAAAGCTTGGTGAGCAATATCAGAGCCTATGACATGCACATTAAAAGATGTAAGATGATAGCAAGAGTCTCCTTCTGTCAGGAGACACATCCCTAAAGTGATGAGGACTGTCCAATTATAGCCAAAAAAGTCCGCCAAAATTAAGGAGGGTCGTTGGTGTCATTGCGATGATGAGTTACCCTCGTCCATTCAGGCGGTGGGATCTGGGAGCGTCGCGGCCCAGAGGAAAAGGCAATCCCACCATCAGGTAAAGCCACAGGGAGGAGACCAAGTTTAGCCAACAGATCCTGACCTTGAATTAAGGTTTTGATGGAGTGAGTAGAATTGTTTGCTGTAACTTGTAGCATGAAGGGAAATCCCCATCTATATCGTATTTGTTATTGGCGTAGTATCCGAGTAACAGGCTGGAGGTCCCGTCTCTTTTGAATGGTGGAGGGGGCCAGATCCTGAAAAACTTGCAACTGCATATCCTGGAAATCGATCACTGGAGAATCTCGTATCGACATCAGAATACGTTCCTTTGAACGAAAGTAATGTACACGGACTATGACATCCCTGGGCGGTTGTGTCGGAGCAGGTTTCGCTTGGTGGGCTCTGTCACAAAGACAATCGGCATCTGAAAGGTCAGGCAAGACGTGTTGAAAAAAGTCCTTCAGAAAGGATAGTAGAGCAGAGCCAAGGACTGATTCCGCCACATTGCGGATGCGCAAATTGTTACGACGGGAGCGATTCTCTTGATCTTCCTGACGTTCTTTGAGGTCCTCCAGCTCATCATGAAGTCTGGAGAGTTTCAAATCAAGACATTGTTGAAAGCAGCAAAGGTCGTCCGTCTTTGATTCAAGAGCGTCTGTACGATTACCAAGGGCCGTGAGATCAGACTTGAACTCTGCAATAGCTGTGGAGAGTTCCTGCTTAAAACCGGATTGTACCCCTTCAAGTAAACTGGTCATAACTGCTTGGATCTGTGGGTCAATACCGGTCTCCGATGAGCAGGGGGAGGAAGGAGAGTCCGTGAGCAATGCAGGAGTCGGGGGCCCTTAGATTTACGTCCCAAAAAATTAGAAGGGGCCTGCGTGTTTTTCTCGTTTCTTTGCGCCATTATGGGAGAATGAAGAGGGTAGGCGGGGTATCACAAATTGAAAAAGAGACACAGACGTTGTTTGTTGGATATATGTTAAGTAGAAAAGGGAAAGGTATAAAGAAAACTATCACGGTCCAGGTAGGACAAATTGCATTGCTAAGCCAGCATCCCAGACAGTGCAGAGGGGGAGATGAGGGCCAGTGACCCTATCGCTATCCTCCTAGGGCAGCTGACAGTTAATGAGCGGCACTTATAGCAATTGACAGCAGCTGACTCCAGAACCGGGGAGAGCAAGGACCAGGCAGCGTCGGGGCGAGGGACACACAATCGTACCTGGTCGTCTATGGATGAGCATCCCCAGGAGCTGTCAATTGTAGTGTCAGCGGCCCGAGAGGTGTCCCTCCTGTCCGGAGGGGAGGGTGAATCTCGCCGGTGGCGTACACAGCAGCGTCTCAGCTGGATGCGGGTAGGATAGCGCAAGCAATGTCCCGACTCGTCCCTGGTGAGGCGGCCGCAACCCGCAGGAGCTAGTAGACCAGCTCCCCGATTCTGCAGCCGAAACTCACCGATTCCAGCGTCCTCCCACGTCCTAGGGCTAGATGTTGGGGGACACAAATTGGGGGTAATAGGTGTCAGGAGGGGAGTTTAAAGCTGGGATCCCAGGAGCATGCTGAGAATGCGACCAGCCCTCTCAGCTACCCAGTCGGCGAGTTCCAGTGAAAGTCAATGTTAATTAAATGTGGAATAAAGGATAAATGATAAATGAATGATGGGGGCAGGTCTTAGTGTGTAATCCCTCACCAGCCCAGCGGGGTTACAGGGGTCCAGGGGTGCACTCACAGGGTTCACAGCATGAACGAGCAGCCCTGTTCAGATAGATGTCGGATGTTCCGCAGCACAGCACAGCCACGAGTTTAAACAACCGTCCCCCAAAGCAGAAGGCTAAGCGGGATGTGTAGTGAGCGCCGGGCTCCCGTTGCTATGGCCGTTACTATGGCCGCTGGGTGACTTTCGCCGCCGGGTGACTTCCGCCGCAGGCGCGCCGTCCCGCTCCGGCAAAGCAGGTGATCAGAGGTGACGGCGGTGACTGTAGCGGCAGGGCCGGGAGGCCTGGCGGCGAACGGGTCTCTCAGGGTTGATTAAGCCTGTGTCCCGCAGCATGCAGGGTGCCGGAGGCATGCGCCGGCCCAGGCTCCAACTTGAGGCCCCGGTCTGAGGGATCCAGATAGGCCGCAGTCTGCGGGAGCCCCAGGAGTTGCTTCCCGACTCCGCAGCAGCTATTTTACTCCCCCAGTGTGTTCCACAGAGGTAAGGCAGTAGGCTGGAGTGGTCAGTGGGCTAAGGGAGTATAAATATATGCCGTTATCTTTTGTGGAAGTCAGAGCTCAGGACAATCGTGTCCTTTCCCTTCAGCAGAGTTGAATTATAATGGACCGAGTGCTGTGTATGCTAGTGGGTGGTGTTCTGTGCCAAAAATTACTAATACTAATAAAAATAAAAATAAATAAAAAAATTATAAAAAATATAAAAATAAATAAAAATAAAAATAAAAAATAAAAATAAAAATGAAGTGAAATAAAAATAAATAAAATAGATAAAAATGAAAATAAAAGGGGGTTAGAGTGAAAGAAGGAAAGGTTAAAGAATAAATGCAATGTTTATAGCTCCTCTGTGGGTATGTGGAGCAAGGAGACGCTTATTCAGCAGGGAAGAAAATAAAGTCTTTTAAATTGAAATTTAAAAGACTTTATTTTCTTCCCTGCTGAATAAGCGTCTCCTTGCTCCACATACCCACAGAGGAGCTGTAAACATTGCATTTATTCTTTAACCTTTCCTTCTTTCACTCTAACCCCCTTTTATTTTCATTTTTATCTATTTTATTTATTTTTATTTCACTTCATTTTTATTTTGTATTTTTATTTTTATTTATTTTTATATACCACAGCCAACACAGATATCCAAGTACCACAGCCAACACAGATATCCCAGTACCACAGCCAACACAGATATCCCAGTAGCACAGCCAACGCAGATACCCCAGTACCACAGCCAACACAGATATCCCAGTACCACAGCCAACACAGATACCCTAGTAGCACAGCCAATGCAGATATCCCAGTACCACAGCCAATACACATACCCCAGTAGCACAGCCAACACAGATACCCCAGTACCACAGCCAACACAGATATCCCAGTACCACAGCCAACACAGATATCCCAGTACCACAGCCAACACAGATACCCCAGTAGCACAGCCAACGCAGATATCCCAGTACCACAGCCAACACACATACTCCAGTAGCACAGCCAACACAGACACCCCAGTACCTCACCCAACACAGATACCCCAGTAGCACAGCCAACACAGATATCCCAGTACCACAGCTAACGCAGATATCCCAGTACCACAGCCAACACAGGTACCCCAGTACCACAGCCAACACAGATATCCCAGTACCACAGCAAACACAGATATCCCAGTACCACAACCAATACAGATACCCCAGTTCAACAGCCAACGCAGATATCCCAGTACCACAACCAACACAGATATCCCAGTACCACAGCTAATGCAGATATCCCAGTACCACAGCTCTGGATACAACTTCTTTGTAAATGAAAAAAAAGGAAAGGTGCAGTAATCAGAACAAGATGGCTGCTTCCTGATCTGGCTCCATCCCTGTGCACTACTCATAATGCTATAAAACAATAAAACAGTGAAGGATGTCTGCTCATGGAGTTATTTAAAAAAGGGTTTCCACCTGTAAGTAGTTATACCACAAAGTCATCCGGAAGCATCTCCTAATAGAGTCCTTAACATGAGGGTACATATTGTGACTATATGGAAGCCAGCCATGTTTGTTTATAGATGTTTCAACCAGTCTATGTTAATCAAAAAGGAATAATGTGTACTGGGCTCAAGTGGCACGCTATAAAAAAAATGTGCCCTCCCCAGTAGGCATCCTAAATTGCACTGCCCCATCACCCCCCCCCCCCCCGAGACATAAAACACTACTTTGTGCACACCGAAGGCGTGGCCTTGCTAAAATAGGGAGCGTGGTATCGTCAAAATGGGCGTGGCCTCACAGGTAAAAAACTACCTTACACCACAGTTTTTGACCCTGCACCAACAGACCTTTTAAATACTTTTAAATTATCTGCTTGTTGCCAAGTGTGTTTAATGCTTCTTCCCAGGGGCTCATTGCCAGGGGTTTCATGCTCTGGCTGTGGGTGCCATGCTCCTTGCTCATGCTCGTTGCCAGGGGTGTGTAATGCTCGTTGCCAGGGGTGTATACTCATTGGTGCCAGGCTGCCAGCACTGCTATCCTGCTCCCCCTCCTCCTGCCCATAGTAGGAGTTTCACAAAACTCCGCCCCCACCAACCTCCACCTGTCCCTCCGAGCAGAGTGAGCAGAGTACTATGGGAGGAGCAGGATAGCAGCCAGCAGGTGTCGCGGCGGGCACCCCGTGCAATCGCATAGCTGGCCCGCAACTAGAAACGGCACTGATTGTTTTATAGCTAAACAAGACAAAGGCTTAATAACCATCTAAAAATGAATCTGTTGTAGCTTTCATACATTTCTTTCTATGCAAGAGCTCCTGTAAGTCTGTGTGCCGTCACAGAATTATTCTGGGTGTTATAGGAAGCCACAATATTCATTAGTCCCTTTATTAGAAAACATGTACCATCTGTAGTTTACAGTGTGCGGCTAAAACAAAACAGCCTCGCAGCTTACAAAAAAAGAAAAAGAATCTGGTGCCAGAGTTTCTGCTCTCACACAGGCTGCGGAGACTCAGCACACATTATTATTCACCATTTCCCATGCATGGGGCGTCACCACTTCAGTGTCTTGCCATCTATTTCTGATGCTGCCACATTAGCGCCAACTGCAGCGTGACTAATATTCTGCATAACCATAAAGTCTTACTGAATGACTTATTTATATCACCCCATTTGTATGGTGATTCAGTAATGGTATCGTTTGAGGGGTATAGGGAAATAAAAATCTACAGTACATGTTCAGGGTTAGTAGGACCAGTGAAAAGACAATACTGCAAGTTTCTATGTACTTATGCCTGTTTTACACTATGTTGTTGTACTTGCTCATCAAGGCAGTGTTTAAGTGCTTCAGGTTGACAACTTTGCCACTGCGCAAAGAACTTGTCTGGTCAATATGAATGGCCAGGCAAATCCCTGAGATACAGCGGTTTCTTATCCGTATGGCCTAAGGCTTAACTTGTTCCCTGTAATTCACTGAGGCATAGAATAAGGAGGTTCTAGCAGTTCAACAAAAGGATGTTCAAACACTCAAACAAGGGGGGTAATTCTGAGTTGATCGCAGCATGAACTTTGTTAGCAGTTGGGCAAAACCATGTGCACTGCAGGGGAGGCAGATATAACATGTGCAGAGAGAGTTAGATTTGGGTGGGTTATTTTGTTTCTGTGCAGGGTAAATACTGGCTGCTTTATTTTTACACTGCAATTTAGATTGCAGATTGAACACACCACGGGGGTAATTCCAAGTTGATCGCAGCAGGAAATTTTTTAGCAGTTGGGCAAAACCATGTGCACTGCAGCGGGGGGGGGGGGGGGGGGGGGGCAGATATAACATTTGCAGAGAGAGTTAGATTTGGGTGGGTTGTTTTGTTTCTGTGCAGTGTAAATACTGGCTGCTTTATTTTTACACTGCAATTTATATTGCAGATTGAACTCACCACACACAAATCTAACTCTCTCTGCACATGTTATATCTGCCCCCCCTGCAGTGCACATGGTTTTGCCCAACTGCTAAAAAATTTCCTGCTGCGATCAACTTGGAATTACCCCCCACACCCAAATCTAACTCTCTCTGCAAATGTTATATCTGCCTCCCCTACAGTGCACATGGTTTTGCCCAACTGCTAACAAAGGGGGTCATTCCGAGTTGTTCGCTCGCAAGCTGCTTTTAGCAGCTTTGCACACGCTAAGCCGCCGCCTACTGGGAGTGAATCTTAGCTTATCAAAATTGCGAACGAAAGATTACCAGAATTGCGAATAGACACTTCTTAGCAGTTTCTGAGTAGCTCCAGACTTACTCGGCATCTGCGATCAGTTCAGTCAGTTTCGTTCCTGGTTTGACATCACAAACACACCCAGCGTTCGCCCAGACACTCCTCCGTTTCTCCAGCCACTCCCGCGTTTTTCCCAGAAACGGTAGCGTTTTTTCACACACACCCATAAAACGGCCAGTTTCCGCCCAGAAACACCCACTTCCTGTCAATCACATTACGATCACCAGAACGAAGAAAAAACCTTGTAATGCCGTGAGTAAAATACCTAACTGCATAGCAAATTTACTTGGCACAGTCACACTGCGGACATTGCGCATGCGCATTAGCGACTAATCGCTCCGTTGCGGAAAAAAAATAACGAGCGAACAACTCGGAATGACCCCCAAAGTTCCTGCTGCAATCAACTCGGAATTACCCCCAAGATCCTTCAGTGATGCCAAGCTATCCAAACTTGCTTGAGGAGCGACAGAAGGTATTGATGCAGGCTCCTTGCTTGACAGTGTAATATCTCTCTAAGAGGTTCGTACCTGAAGCTCGGTCGTTTTCGTGGTCGGCCGTATCTACTCTTCAACGATGTCGAGGCCAGCGACTATTCTTTCCGTCACCTGCAGAGCTGGGGCAGAAGAACCAGGAGAACCCCGGGAGGACAACCCAAACACAATATGCTCAAGGACGACTACACATGGAGACGGTGACAACCATTTATTGAATGGAAGACATCAGTCACCGCGATAACTCAGTTCTCATTAAACACAGTTGCATAGGATGAATATTAATACAGTACCCTGAGTTTTTCCCTGTCTATAACATTAATCACAGCTTAGGTATCTCAAAGGCATGACAATATCTTGGTCAAACAATCAAATATATCACATGCAATAGCAAACATTTGAAATATAATGATATCTTAAGGTAAGAAATGTCCTGACAGTAATTTGGGTACGCTACCCATTCGGATAGGTTATTTTCCTGAATTATTCAAACAGTCTACCAATAGGTCACTAGATGGCACTGGACCCCGCAAAATCAGTCACTGGTCCTACACACAATCCGGAGAAGTCTGAGTATAAGTCTATGCAGGGCACATAATAATCAATAGGGCCAGTTTCCCACTGTATGGCGTGTTAGATCCTGAGCACGACGGACAACAGGAATGATACTGACGTAAAGTCTAGTGTATGAGCACCGGGGATGGCTCAGAGGGCTGAGCATTGAACTCGCTATGGGTACAAGAACATAGTTCATGCAACTTAGTGGGTGTCTCAGTTCCTTGTATAGCTGCGTAGGCCGTTGGGGTGGAGTCAGCCTATTGAGGCTAGCTGTGGTTTATAGGACCTTGTCCCGGATGGGGAAATATAACACAGGAGTCCTAGGTCAGTGGCGCTGCTGGTTACGTGGTAGCTTAGTGTGCTGTCCCTGATGAGCTCTTTATGGCCACAGGCAGTATGCGTACTTAATATGAGGGGGAACGTGATCTGCTACAGTACTCCCTGCGCCCCTTAGTTGGTATGGGAAAGAAGGGAGGTTGGAGTACTGTCAGTGTTGGAGGCTACCTGTGCTCCGGCGATGTCTCTCTTCTCCAGCTCCAGATAAGACCGGTCCTCTGTATGCCTGGCAGCGGTAGTGATGCTGGGTTCCGTCCCTGCAAGCTGTTCTCGTGCTGCGCGGTGCTTCCTGCAGCACGTGCAGCTCTCTGTCAGTGGCCGGTTCTTTCCACCAGCGGGTCTCCGTCTGCCTCAGTCAGTGGCGCTGGTGTGGCTCTCTTTCACGGCTCTGTCAGCGGCGGCCGCGGCTCCCGGCCCCTCTCTTCTGCAGCGCGCTCCGGCACACCTCAACCCATGGTGAGTCCCTCCTCCTGTCTTCCCGCACTTTTTCCTCCAATCCTCGTGCAGCCAGGCTTCTCGCTCTCCCTTCTAGGGCTGGATTCTCCGGGGTCCCAATGCTCTTCCTTTCAGCAAGATGTTGCTAGGCAACGCAGGGGGAAAAGAATTAACCCTTACGGTCCACTTAGCTAGCCCTGTTGCTAGATGCTATTTAGGGCTGTTACAAGATACAGCAGGGGTACCCCAAACGTGGGTACCACATGTGCCCCTGGTGGAAGGATGCGTGTCCTCACGCATAGGCCAGTAGGCCAAAGTCTCTAACATGAGTCTCAATTCCAACATAACAGTAAACAGGTGTAAACAAATTGGATATAAGTATACAGTGGAAACAATTAACAGTTTACTCTCTATACCTTAAAGGCGTCCCGCCCTGGGTGCTGCGTCCCGACCTTCTGGTCTCAACTACAGGAATGTCGCTCTCGCTAGGAGTGGTAATTAGACTAGGCTGATTCTGGTCTTCAACAGGCCTGTTGAACACCGGGTCTGGAGCTACGGGTGGGGCCGGATGCGGTGGTGGTAGACCACCCATAAACACTAAGAGCTCCATGGGATCGTGTAAGGGTATGCCCCCCAGGGTCTCCTGTCCCCCTGCCACAGGTGGATCTGCGCTCCTCGTCGGTAACTCTGTGGTACAGAGCTTGAGTTGGTCTCTCGGTACCACGCTGACTGGACCTTCCAGGCCCTTACGGATCTTGTAGGTGTATCGGTCGCCCTCAGGAACACCGACCACGACATACGGGCAACTCTCCCACATAGTGTCAAGCTTGCTGGTGCGGTGATTCCGCTTCTTCCAGACAAGGTCTCCAGTCTTCAATGCCTCCGGTCGGATGTGAGCATTGTAGTTCGTCTCTTGGCGCTGCTGGGCATGCTCCACTCTTTTAGTTACAATTTCTCGGGCAGCTTCTTACCTCCGCTGGTGCTCACGGACCCAGTTGGTCTTTGGATTGACGGGAGGGACCACAGCAGGGGCCAATTCCAGGTCCTGGGGTAATTTGCCTCGTCGGCCGAACATGAGGTAGTATAGCGTGAAGCCGGTAGAGCAATGTTCAGTGTTGTTGTAAAGATAGGTTAATTCGGGGAGTACGGTCGGCAACTTGGTGCGATCTTCTGCCGCCAGGCTCCGAAGCATCCCATTGAGGGTCTGATTAGCTCGTTCGCACAATCCATTCCCCTGCGGGTGATAGGCTGTTGTCTGAGCTTTTCGACAGCCATAGTAGGAGCACAGTTCGTGAAACAAATGCGACTCAAAGGCAGGGCCTTGGTCGGTCAAGATGCCGTCTGGATACCCATAGGGCCTGGCAAATGCTTCAAAAACAGTTCGGCAGTGGTTTTCGCAGTGAGGTCTTTGGCCGGGACGGCTACTAGGAATTTACTGTAATGGTCCGTTATTGTAAGGGCATACAGATATCCCTTGGTGCTCGGCTCCAATTTCACATGATCCAGGGCAACAATTTGTAGTGGATGTTGGCTCTTAATGGGATGCAGAGGATCCTTTTGGGTAGTGTCGGCCTGCCTTTTCCTTGTGCATGGAACACAGTCGCGGCACCATCTTTCCACATCTTCTCGCATGCCCACCCAGAAATACCGTGTGCGTAGGATAGCTTCAGTCTTTTGTGTGCCGAAGTGTCCTGATTTGTCATGGTAGGCCGTGAGCAGAAGAGCAGCTTGATCTTTAGAGACAACCACCTGAGTGACTGGTTGGTGAGTACTCGGATCTATGCTGGTATGCACTAGGATCCCCTCCTCCAGGTGAATGCGGTCCCTATGCCGTAGTAACTTGATCAATTCCGGGTCAGCTTTGTCCCGTTGGACCCAGGTCAACTGGCGTCGCTGGTACAACAAGGCCACAAGTTCCCTCAGCACTGGATTCTTCCGCTGCTTCTCGCGCCAATCGACTGTGGGAGCATCCAGTAGGGCGCTTCCCACTTGTGGAGGTCCGGTGATGGATAGTGGGTCCGACGTGACCGTTCGTCCTTTTCGAGAGACTTTAAACACCGGGGTTTTGACATCCTCATCCACATCCCTATCTTCCTCCGCAACATCTACAGTGGGTAATCGGGAGAGGGCGCCGGCGTTCCCGTTGGACTTCCCACTTCGGTAGGATACGGTGTACCGGAAATTTGCTAGTCGGGATACCCATCTCTGTTCCAGAGCTCCGAGCTTAGCAGTAGACAGATGTGCCAGCGGGTTATTATCCGTCATGATGACGAACGGCGTGGCGGCCAGATAGTGTTTAAATTTCTCGGTGACGGCCCAGATAAGGGCGAGTAACTCTAGCTTAAATGCGCTGTAATTCTCACAGTTCCGCTCAGTCTTGCGGAGGCCCCGGCTGGCGTATGCGATCACTCTTTCACGCCCGTCCTGCACCTGGGAGAGTACGGCTCCTAGCCCCCGGTGACTAGCGTTTGTATACACTTGAAATGGTTGCTCATAATTGGGATAGGCCAATAACGGGGCTTCGATTAAGGACATCTTCAACCGAAGAAAGGCTCGCTGCTGTTCCTCTCCCCAACATACCAGGGACGACCCTCTTTGCTCATGACCCGATTGGCCTCTGAGCAATTCATGCAACGGGGCCGCCACTGCGGCAAATTGTTCAATGAAGCGTCTATAGTAGCCCACAAATCCCAAATAACTTCGGACATCTCTGACGGTCTTGGGGACTGGCCAGTCTTGAACGACTCTGATCATCTCCGGGTCAGGCATCACGCCCTCAGCACTGACGACATGGCCAAGGTACTGGACTTTGGGATTGAGCAGGTGACATTTGCTCGGTTTAAGCTTCAGGCCGCAGTTGGTCAATTGTTGAAACACTTCTTCCAAATGTCGCAGATGGTCCTCGTAGTTTCTTGAGAAGATTATCACATCGTCGAGGACCATCTCGAAGTTGCGGTGTCCGAGAAAGTGCTCCATGACGCGCTGGAAGGTGGCCAGAGCGTTACAGAGCCCGAATGGCATCCTCATGAATTCGAATAAGCCCATTGGCGTAGTGAAGGCCGTCTTCTCGATGTCTTCAGGGGTCATTTGGACCTGCCAGTAGCCGCTGGTGAGGTCCAGTGTGGAGAAATACGCCGCCGTCTTTAAGGCCGTCAGAGATTCTTCGATTCGGGGAAGCGGAAAGGCATCCTTGTGAGTTGCAGCATTGAGCCTGCGATAATCTACGCAGAAGTGCAGACTGCCGTCTTTCTTCTTCATTATCACCAGTGGAGAGGCCCATGGGCTGTGGCTTTCACGGATGACTCCAGTCTCTTTCATCTCCGCAATCATGTTCCTCACTGGCTGGTACATGGTTGGAGGGAGGGGTCGGTGGCGTTCCTTGATAGGAGGGGTTGCCCCCGTGGGAATGTGATGATACACTCCATCCGCTTGACAAAAATCAGAAGGGTGTTGGCTGAATGCAGCAGCGTTGCGTCGCACCATCTGTAATACTCCGTCTCTTTGGTCTGTGGGGGTGTCGACATCGCCGATCTGGATCTCGGCCCACCATGGGGGTTCTTCCTCAGCCGCCGACGTTTCTCCGTCTGCCGCTCCTGATTGATCCGCGGTTACACCCTGTCCCACGATGTCTTGGAAGTCGATCCAACTAACCTTTGCCACCGGACGGTACTTGTAGAGTCTGATGGCATATAAGTGTGGGTTCAGTAGACAGACTGGTACCCTCCCGTGTACCACTTAGGCTAGTGTCCTCGTCACAGCGAACGGCTGTTGTCCATCCCAGTCACAGGGTTCCACTGAGCCTCGTAGTCTCTCCCCCCCGGACCAATTCTCGTTTTGCACCACACCACTTGCTCAGAGTTCGGCCTCAGCAGAACAGGTTGGCGGTCGGTGATTCAGCCTTTTCCAATCTCACCCTGACCATTCACGAATTTCCTTTGGCCCTCTAGCACTTTGACGGTCTGTTGCAGGGCCTTTCATTCCTTAGGGGCCGCGGTCTTCATCTCGTGTCGCAGAGCTTCTACTAGTTCCTCTGGACAGTTTCGCAGAATGTTCATGCCCAGGATCACGGGTGGCAAGTGCGCGTTGGGTGCGGTGGTGATGAGGTATCCTTGGAGGGTCAAGGCTGCGTTTCCTACTTCCATGTCGGCTTCACAGTAGCCTTGGAAGGCAATGGGTTGTCCATTGCTGGCTAGCAGGTGGAGCCACGTAGCGGGTGGGGACACCATGGTGGCTTCGTCCCAGTGATGGAGGAACTCCGTTAATCGGATTGTAGAGACTTGTGAGCCCGTATCCAAGAGAGCTGGTATCTTGATCTCATTGATGCGGATGTTCAGGTGAGGGCACTCTCCTACATACTGGGGCCACCAATCCTGCGACGGTGGACCTGTCAGTGGTTCTCCTCCCGAGGGTCGGTCCCTCGCCTCGGGGTCCCCCCGTTTAAAGGGTCAAGCGGGCAGTTCTGTTCAATGTGTCCGCTCTGGTGACATCCCCTACAAATTGGTCGACCCTGTGGGTCAAACCGATCGGTAGGCCGTCGGCCTGACTCTTTCGTGACCCCCCATCGAGGGTGGTTTCTTCCACCACGTTCCTGACGCTATTCTCTGCGTCTGCTTTCACTTGGTTCTTTGCCGAATTCTTCTAGCCTCTGGCTCATATGGGACAGGCTGAGCATTACTTCTGACATCTGTCGGTTCAGTGCTTCGATAGGGTCTGGCCCTGGTGGAGCCTGTGCCTGTTGAAGGACTGCCCCCGCTCGGGTGGTGGCGTCTACATTCTTGTACGGAGAGAAGCTCTGGAGGCTTTCTTCGTCCACTTTCCTTGGTGCCTAGTCGTCTTCAGTCCCGTTGCCCTGATTCAATCCTAAGATCTGTAGAACATCTTCTTTAAACGCAGAGAAAGAACTGTCTGGTTTTTGGCATTTCCACATTCGTAATTGTGACCGAATTGCTTCGCCTTGGGCTCCCTCAATAAATAAATAAATTAGGGTGTAATTGGTCAGTCCGACATCTAGTGGATCCAGTGCTCGTACAGCCCTCAAGGCTTCCTGTAGGCCTAGTGCAAATTCCCGTAAAGATTCGCCTGGTCGTTGCTTTCTCGCGTATAGACGTCTCTTTAGTTCTGCCACCGTTTTGCATTCAAATATGTTCCTTAATTTCTGGAGTATACAATCTGCATTCTTCTTCTCCGTATCCTCCCATGCTTCTACTTCCCTCAGTGCTGGGCCGGTTAATTGTCCCTTCAGGATCTCTACTTTTTGTTCTTCCATGAGCGTATATAGGCGAAACATGGAGAGCATTTTGTCTTTGAATGCCTTGAAAGTGCTTGAGCCAGGGACTTGTATTCCTGCATATGTCGGCAACCATGGGGCCCCAAAGTAATATGGCATGGTGAATGGTGATGCCGTTGTCCCTGTCGGGTTTCCGGGTGCCGCTGGTGGTTGTCCCTGTGCCGAGGATGACTCCGGAACATCTGGGTTCAACATCTTGAAACGATCCTGTTCGCGGACGCCAAGTGTAAAATCTCTCTAAGGGGTTCGTACCTGAAGCTCGGTCGTTTTCGTGGTCGGCCGTATCCACTCTTCAACGATGTCGAGGCCAGCGACTATTCTTTCCGTCACCTGCAGGGCTGGGGCAGAAGAACCAGGAGAACCCCGGGAGGACAACCCAAACACAATATGCTCAAGGACCACTACACATGGAGACGGTGACAACCATTTATTGAACGGAAGACATCAGTCACCGCGATATACTCAGTTTTCATTAAACACAGTTGCATAGGTTGAATATTAATACAGTACCCTGAGTTTTTCCCTGTCTATAACAGTAATCACAGCTTTGGTGTCTCAAAGGCATGACAATATCTTGGTCAAACAATCAAATATATCACATGCAATAGCAAACATTTGAAATATAATGATATCTTAAGGTGAGAAATGTCCTGACAGTAATTTGGGTACGCTACCCATTCGGATAGGTTATTTTCCTGAATTATTCAAACAGTCTACCAATAGGCCACTAGATGGCACTGGACCCCGCAAAAGCAGCCACTGGTCCTACACACAATCCGGAGAAGTCTGAGTATAAGTCTATGCAGGGCACATAATAATCAATAGGGTCAGTTTCCCACTGTATGGCGTGTTAGATCCTGAGCACGACGGACAACAGGAATGATACTGAGGTAAAGTCTAGTGTATGAGCACCGGGGATGGCTCAGAGGGCTGAGCATTGAACTTGCTATGGGTACAAGAACATAGTTCATGCAACTTAGTGGGTGTCTCAGTTCCTTGTATAGCTGCGTAGGCCGTTGGGGTGGAGTCAGCCTATTGAGGCTAGCTGTGGTTTATAGGACCTTGTCCCCGATGGGGAAATATAACACAGGAGTCCTAGGTCAGTGGCGCTGCTGGTTACGTGGTAGCTTAGTGTGCTGTCCCTGATGAGCTCTTTAAGGCCACAGGCAGTATGCGTACTTAATATGAGGGGGAACGTGATCTGCTACAGTACTCCCTGCGCCCCTTAGTTGGTATGGGAAAGAAGGGAGGTTGGAGTACTGTCAGTGTTGGAGGCTACCTGTGTTCCGGCGATGTCTCTCCTCTCCAGCTCCAGATAAGACCGGTCCTCTGTATGCCTGGCAGCGGTAGTGATGCTGGGTTCCGTCCCTGCAAGCTGTTCTCGTGCTGCGCGGCGCTTCCTGCAGCACGTGCAGCTCTCTGTCAGTGGCCGGGTCTCTGCACCAGCGGGTCTCCGTCCGCCTCAGTCAGTGGCGCTGGTGTGGCTCTCTTTCCCGGCTCTGTCAGCGGCGGCCGCGGCTCCCGGCCCCTCTCTTCTGCAGCGCGCTCCGGCACACCTCAACCCACAGTGAGTTCCTCCTCCTGTCTTCCCGCACTTTTTCCTCCAATCCTCGTGCAGCCAGGCTTCCCGCTCTCCCTTCTAGGGCTGGATTCTCCGGGGTCCCAATGCTCTTCCTTTCAGCAAGACGTTGCTAGGCAACGCAGGGGGAAAATAATTAACCCTTACGGGCCACTTAGCTAGCCCTGTTGCTAGATGCTGTTTAGGGCTGTTACAAGATACAGCAGGGGTACCCCAAACGTGGGTACCACAACAGCACGAATAAGCTCCCCACTGCATGGGATCACTGTGGCAATTATTTGTATTGGGTACTTACACCATCACCATTGCCCAAGTGAATTCATTATTAATTAATTAATTAAATGCATTTGCAGATAACCATAGGGCAGTGGTTCTGAAACTCTGTACCCCACTCATTTTGCTATCACAGTTTGCAGCAAGCATAAGCAGACACACGAGATGGGGAAGCTGCACTCCCCATTGACTGTTCTTGTAAGTTGTATTACAAGGGAACAAAGACAGCGAATGACTGCGGCCTACGCAGTAGTCTCATTGTCGCAGATCATAGGCAATGGCAGAACATTGTATCAGTGTACTGGGCCCCAAGATTTTGTTGCTGGCCCTGCGCCTGAGCCACATATGAGAAATCCAGAAGGGCCCAACACTGCCCCGGACCCAAAATTAGAACTGGCTCTGCAACCACTAAACCCACCAGTATTGATCATTCCAGGGCCTCAGTAGCGGCAAAACACTGACGGGCCTGGCTCTGCTTCTATGGCAGCACACCTGGAGACTGCTCCATGGCACAGTGGTTGAAAAACACTGCTGTAGAACATGCAGAATCAGACCAATCGGATTATGTTTGTGCTTTTCACAGATTTACTCCAATTTTTTAATTGCTTTTTCCTTAACCACTTAACTGACAAATTTTGCTCTCCAAAAACCGCTCCGAATTTGTAGCTTTTTTTAATGATTGATTTAGGTATAGAATAGTTTAATAAATTAACCAAAATGATATAAAAAAAAAAAAAGAAACCAAAAAAACATTTAAAAAGAAAAGAAAAGAAAAAAGAGCCGAAAAACACTGATGATCAAACATCGTGACCATCGATGTTCGGGACATTGTGATTTCCCGTTTTAGGCATGAAGCCCCCGGAGCCCTCCAGGAAGGTAAGGGGATGTGGATTTTGTACATTTCACCAACGGCTGCTAGTGTCTGCAGCTGCTGGATGGGGGGTGCTGCCGGGCTTACTGGTCAGCAGTGATCAGCAGCACAACAGGCACTGGAGGGGAGGGAACCGGGAAGCTTTGCTTCCTGCTGCTACACAGTGAGCTTTCTGACTGGTCGCATCAGATGCGACCATGTCAGGGAAAACCCAGCCTTGTGTGGTCGCATCTGATGCGACCATGCCAGGCAAGTGGTTAAATGAGGTTGTCACGGAAACACTGTAACAGTAATAAACAACATAACAACAGTGGAAATTGGGTTCATACAAAGCCTTACATAGCCAAAGATAAATAGGGTAATGTACCCAACCTAGGGCCCTATAGTAACCTATATTTACTGGAAGTTTTTAGGAATAACTTACCCTTTCCAGTAAAGTATCGGTTGTTGGAGATTTTTCTGAGAGAGACCAGCGAAAACTCCCTATGCACTTCATTATACACAAATCACGCTTGTGTATCCTCTATACAGCGCTAATGATACCGCGATTTTACGCAAAAGCTCGTAAAACGGATATCACGTTGCGCTATGCATCGCACCCACAAGCGCGCGGTCCAATCGCACAGCATATAGGTACTTGTTACTTATCTGCCGTACGACCACGGGTCGTTGTACAAACTGGGACCCTCAGTCCGGAGCGTAATACCAAAAAAACCCTTTTTACTTCAATAATTCGCAATACAATGCACTATCACGCTCCTCTACAAATCACCTCACGACTTCACGCCACCAAGCCTCAGCTTACTTGGTGTACCAAATGACGGGATCCTGAATTCCGGGGTTCGAATTTCACTCACTCCTACGTTCGCTCACTCAAATATACTTTTGGTTTTTCTGTACAGAAAATTAAGATTCATTCAGATAAGCAGCTTTTCCCCCAGAGGCAATACAGTTTAAACAAGAAGTTTTATACTAATCTTTGGAAACCGAGCAGTTTTGTGCTATTGTAGCGTGGCTACTGTCCCACCTTTAAACTAAACAACACTATTGTGTAATTTGTACCTAGCGCTCGTATTCTTACGCACTTTGTGTAAACACGCGATCGTGCGTGTCTCTTATGCTGCGTGCGCAGTCCTGTACTTTGTCCGAGAAACGTGTACAAAACCGTACATCCGCAATTAAACAAATCCCACAACTTCTATAAATGTGAGCAATACCAACTATAATTGCTCACTTAACACAACACACATTCTTTCTGTATAAACCCTATTACGACTGGTCCAGACCTGCGTTTTGTGTCTTTTATATTTACTTCCTTAAACATTTTTTTTTGCCTTAACTATATAGCAACAAATGTATTCAGTTTCACACAGATCTATATGAATCTAGCAATGATCAATAATTTAAATGATATGATTCAGATTGGATAGCCATCTTGCAGAACATACATTGATATAAACACACATATAATTATAATATTATATATATGTACCATTCACTGGGATCCTATAAGACTCATTTACCCATTCAGTGCTTCTAATTTGCATATCAATTCTATGTGCTTTTGGCTTCCTGTAAAAGTGGTTTTTCACTGCTAAGAAAAAGCAGTTACACAGGTTAATTTGCATTTCAATGGCTATCTTATAGCAAGCAGAGTTAACTAAATCCTAGAGGTAAAAGAAAAAAAAAACTTTGTTTATATCTGTGTGTAATTCTTACATCAAGTATTCATCTCACTATTAACTTTCACTAGGCCCAATTGAAACTATTTGTAATTGACTATGGCATGGGTTAAATAAATGCATTGGTAACTCATAAATCGTGCTTGATGTGACCAAGGAAAGCTGATTATTCTGAGCAGACTGAAAATCAGCTATTCAGAAAATGACCCTCCCAAAATGGCCGCTGCTCCTCCCCCTTCCACATCCATGAGGATTACACAAAATGGTGGACAGGCCATGTGGCTAGTCCAAAATGGAGGACAGACCATGCGGCTTCCTTTGTCACAAAAAAAATCACACATCATACAAGCACCAGAAGTTGTTTTAGGCCTGAGTTAAAAATAAAAACTATATCAAGGCTATGCAGCAACTTTTAAATATACTTTTAAACCTACTTAAACAGATAAACAATCCAATCTGAATCAAACACAATATGACTTATTTGAACCTTGTTTTGCAACAATAAAAATACATTTTAGCATCTTAAATATTATGAGAAACGCATTGTCCCTTGAATTTCATATCAGCGGCTTACTGATAACACAACAATACATTAACGTGGATGTTATTTTCATCAGCTTTGCGATGCGTCCATCGGAGCCGGTCAATTACAGCCGCGTTTGTAATGTACAGTGCATCATTAAGAACGTGATATCCCGTGAGAGCCCCCAATTGATAATGCCGTTTTATATGCAGGAATGAAAAGCTATACCTTATACACACTTCAAATACACTTTACCATGAAGCCGCTGCGGCCGCTAAACTTAATACACACCCTACGTACATTGTACACTGTTTGCGTACAGAGTCCCGTACAGTGTACGGACTTTGCATACACACGCCGCGCTGACGGTACAAAGTACACGCAGCGCATACACACCCAGAGATACATTTTAAACCTTTTACAGCAATGCAATGCGATAGTAATACACTTTAAACCTTAGCAGGGAAAGGAAGACACGACACCAGTTTGTAGTTAAACCACTGGGTTCCGACACCACAGCGTATTATTGCTGAAAGGGGGTTACAATATAAACAATACACTACAACAGAATAATGGCTACAATCAATGATACATACGTGAGTGGATTCGCTGCACTACCCAGTCTGGTCCTCCGTCATCTGATAGATAACGTTGTGAGTCTTGTGTCTGACCAGGCCTGCTGCAGGCTCTCTTTATACAATTCGTCCAAAACATAACACAATGGATACTGTAATCTCTTTGTCCATTGGACACAGGGATGGTCATTTACAGTACAGGAGAGGTCATAGGTCGGTTTGAATAGGTGGGCGATGTCTTTTCCAACTGCTGTTGTGAGTGGTCTCCTCTGGATTCCCGCCGCATACATAATGTACAGTAAATACAGTTTATATCTATATTCTGCTCCTGCACATAACTATCCGCAGGAACATGCGATCTTCCTCAAACCAACACCGGAATGTTACCCTTAAAATACCCTTCAGCTGGATACCAAACACCACCTTATAACCTTAGTCTGTCCCCTCCTATCCTGTAAAGGTGAATCCCTTTGTTCTGAAACCATTTAAACTGTTGTAACTTTCTGATGTGGTGCAGGGAGACTATGTGTACATTGTGCACTATTTGGATTAAATATGTAATGTGTTTCTATAGCCTTCCATGCGTCTCACAAACTCTACCGTAAATACTCATACCACGCGCTAATACGCAGGACCGCGGGAGCGACCATATGCAAATTGTGAATATGCGCACGCACAGCAGAGCAAGTACGCGCACGGAGGCCATCTGTGCGTAGTTTGTATGTGATGTGTGTACTGCAATATTTTTCGACTTTGACACCACCCTGAAGCCTACTAAGGCAGTGATCCCGTTTGTAAACACCTTTAATACTGCAAGCCCAGTGGTTCAAAGAGCGGCCAGGGCCTTGTGGCCGATCGTCTCAACAGACAAGTCGCTACCATCAATGAAGAATAAAAGACCTATGTTGTGTTTCTCCAGGGGTAAAAACATTAAAGATATTATTGTCCATACTGATATTACAGGATTCCAAGGAGAGGTGGAGAAAAAATCCTCTTCCTTTTTGACCAAAGCACCAGGATGCTATAAGTGCCTCAAATGCACAACTTGTGCTAGTATGATAGTTGGGACATCCTTTAAACATCCCCACAAAGAGAAAACATACCAGATTAGGCATGTGTTGACGTGTACAACAACGCATATAGTATATTTACTAATATGCCCTTGTGGGATGCTCTACATTGGTTAATCTATAAGGACGATGAGAGAGAGGATGGCCTTGCACAGGTCGGCAATCAAGCAAGCTCTATTAAGTAAAGCATTTGAACAGCCGGTGGCACGTCACTATGCGACTGTCGGGCATTCCCTCAATGACATGAAACACCAGATCATTGACCATGTTCCTAGGAATATCAGAGGAGGTGACCGGGACCACAAACTATTACAAATCGAATCCAAGTGGATCCATGAGTTGGGCACCGTCAGTCCGGGTGGACTGAATGAGAAGTTCTCGTGGAATGTCTTCTTGTAAAGAGCGTCTGCCTGGAAGTACAGTCCAGTGGCTGCTCCTATTATTTTAATGAAATCATTCTTCTGTTAATGTAAAGAGAAATTTGGGAGGCCAGTGGAACTGGACACTTGGGGACACTATAGAGTCCTTAGCGTGTCATGGCTACTAAAGTCTGTGACTCTATAATGCTTTATAGTTAATTTCTAATTGGGTGTTGTCTAGCCAGTTTATATGATACGTGTCGGTTTAAACCATAGTTCATTGAACGCTTTTTGCTATTGGCACACCTCTCATGAGCCTTAAGGGGGCCCGTTAGGTTTTTAACCTCAATTGTTAATTAATTATTTATGGAGAAACCTATATTATAGATCATCATTTTTTGATGGAGTCCATATTCTGCACATGTGTACTAGGGTCTCCGTTTTGAGACCTTAATTCATTATACCACAGTCACTTTAACTACGTATTAAGGGTGCTTAATCTCTTTCTCACTAATTTTTTAAAATATTGTCCACCCAGAGGGAGTGATTTATAGAGTTTTTTCTGATCGCACGTAACTAAGTTTTTAACGTATTATATTGGTTATTTTTCACGTTAATTTTTAGCCTGTAGTATGCACTTTATATTTTTATGCATATTGTATATATATAACATATACTCTTTGCATATACATTAATTTTCCACACCTGCCATGTTATATTGTTCTGACACATGGGGGCTCCTATGCACACTACGCAGTTCCACTCAATAATGTGGTGCGGTTTTTATACTATGGGCTTCTGAGACTTGTACTGATAATTCTCGTTTTCTCAGGGACTCCTTTTTTAAATACGTAAGCTTATTTTCCTAAGTGATACAGTAGGATCGGGCCACCGTTGTGGTGTAACGAGAGGCTGTGAGGGCACATTCATGCACCCCTATGTAATCTCAGTTGTTAAACCTAGTGGGCATATTTGCAGTTATATTATGTGAGATACAGTTGCCAGGTTTTAATTTTTGAGGCTTTGTGATAGTGTAGGACCTGCATGAAGGTGGGGTACCTTGGCGAGCGGTTTGCAGGCTTCCGTGCATTGGCCAATTCACTAACTAAACCCCCATCATTTATTTATTGATGTTGTGAGGACAAGTGAGCTTGCTATGGTGAGTGCTGAATTTTCTATTTGTATGTATTTGGGTAGGTGGCCATGGGCTGCATGCACCCCACCCTATGAGTGGTGAGTGCAGACACTGCACCCCGCTTCTGGGGTGGCGAGTGCTGTGGTTTTCTATATTTGTTTGTATATATATATATACATACACACTATATATATATATATATATATATATACTGTATATATATATATACATATATATACTGTATATATATATATATATATATATATACATACACACAGTATATATATATATGAAAATATATATATACTGTACATACATATATATATATATATATATATATATATATATAGGCACTCACTCAATCCAATGAAGGAAGAAGCAGATATATATATGGAATGTGTATTTGGCACTCCTCAGGGATACTGCGATCTGCCTGGTGCCTTCTTAAGCTGACAGTTGCTGTATATACATATGGCTGCAGGGGCAGATGCACTGACTGCCAGCACGCAAAAGTATGTATTATAAAAAAAGCTACTAGCATTACTAATGTGAGGCATATGTGTAAGGGGCATTATTGTGTGGCATTATGTTGATTAAAAAATATAAAGATAAATAAGTCACCTGGTCCCAATGGAATTCACCCAAGGGTTCTCATGGAGCTTCACTCTGAACTAGCAAAACAGCTATTTTTGATCTTCAATGATTCAGTTATATCAGTTATGGTTCCCATAGACTGGCATATTGCAGAAGTAGTGCCGATATTCAAAAAGGGAAGTAAAGCTGAACCGGGTAATTATAGACCAGTTAGTCTTACATCTATAGTGGGGAAAGTATTGGAAGGTATTCTAAGGGATAGTATTCAGAAGTTCCTTGAAGTCAATAAGGTCATTAAAAGGAATCAACATGGATTTGTGAAGGACAGATCATGTCAATCAAACTTACTTGGCTTTTATGAAACTGTTAGTGTGAACCTTAATCAGGGTAAGGATGTGGATATAATCTTTTTAGACTTTGCTAAAGCTTTTGACATAGTACCACACATGAGACTTATCTATAAGCTACAAGAAATAGGGCTAGAGAGCACAATATGCATTTGGGTCAGAAATTGGTTAGATAATAGGGAGCAGCGCGTTATGGTTAATGGAACCTTTTCAAATTGGACTGAAGTGCTAAGTGGTGTACCACAAGGGTCTGTACTTGGACCACTATTGTTCAACATTTTCATTAATGACATAACAGTAGGTCTAGAGAGCATGGTGTCAACTTGTGCAGATGATACCAAATTGTGTAAGGTTATAAATACTGAGGGGGATGCTGAGTCTCTTCAGAACGACTTAGTCAAACTAGAAGCATGGGCAGCAAAATGGAGAATGAGCTTCAATACAGACAAGTGTAAGGTAATGCACTGTGGTAGCAAGAACAAAAACAACACCTACATACTAAATGGGATAATATTAGGGGATTCTGTACTGGAAAAAGACTTAGGTGTTGACATAGACAGCAAACTAAGCAGCAGTACCCAAAGTAGGATTGCAGTAAAGAAGGCTAATAAGATATTAGCATGCATAAAACGGGGAATTGATGCAAGGGACGAGAGTGTTATACTCCCATTATATAAATCACTAGTGAGGCCACATCTTGAATACTGTGCACAATTTTCAGCACCATACTACAAAAAGGATATCCTGGAGCTAGAAAAGGTTCCGAGGTGGGCGACCAAACTAATTAAGGCCATGGGGACACTGGAATACGATGAAAGGCTTGCAAGGCTAGGCATTTTTACACTGGAAAAGAGGAGACTAAGAGGGGACATGATCAACATTTACAAATATATAAGGGGACAATACACAGGGCATGCACAGGACCTGTTTTTGGTAAGATTAACATAGAGAACACGTGGACACTCGCTTAGGTTAGAGGAGTGGAGATTCCGCACAAAGCGGCGAAAAGGTTTTTACACAGTAAGGACAATACATGTTTGGAATTCTCTACCTGAGAGAGTAGTAATGGCAGACTCAGTCAACACTTTTAAGATTGGGTTAGATAAATTCCTAATGGATAAGGATATTCAAGGTTATGGTGCGTAGTCACGCACTATAGTTATTAAAAAGGAGAAATAAAACACAACAGCCGACATCAGCATCAGACAAAATTAGTCCTAAAATAATGCTGCGTAGGAGACCACAAATAGGTTGATCTCGATGGACAAATTGTCTTTTTTCAACCTCAGAAACTACAGTATGTTACTATTATGGGCATTACTGATGTGGGGCATATGTGTATTGTGCATTACTGTGTGGAATTATGTGTATTATGGGCATTACTAATGTGGGCCATATGTGTAAGGTTCATTACTGTGTGGCATTGTGCAGGGTTGGACTGGCCCACAGGGGTACAGGGTAAACCCCGGTGGGCCCCACTGTCTGAGGTTTGCTGGGTCAGATGCAGAATTGCAGATGCAGAAGCTCATATTGTGAATTGCATAAAATATTTATATGAATCCCACATAATCACTGTTACACACTGGTTCTCAGTAAGCGGAGGTTGAGACGAGAGGGGTGTCATTCGGCTCCCCAGCCAGAGGCGGAACTACCGCCAGTGCAACCAGTGCGTTGCACTGGGGCCCGCCACTGTCCAGGGGCCCAAAGCATGTAATGAGTCAAATTGACTCATTACATGTTGCTGTGTGCTGCAGGCAACCGCAGCACACAAGAGAGGAGAGGAGCGCAGCTGCCACGGGGGGAAGGAGGAGGAGGGAGGTGGAGGAGGGAGCCGCAGCAGCGCTGTGTTATTGGTTGAGGCGCTGCTGCTGCTGTCCCTCTGCTTTCACTATAGGCTGTCTTCTGACGCTGTGAAGCGCATCCCAGCATCCACAGCGGCGGAGAACAGCCTATGGTGAAGGACTGGGACAGCAGCAGCAGCGCCTCCACCAATAACACAGCACTGCTGTGGCTCCCTCCTCCACCTCCCTCCTCCTCCTTCTCTCCTGCTCGGGAATCGGGATCTCTGCCAGAAGCTGCACCGAAGAGCCTGAGCCAGTGGAGACAGTAAGTATAATTCTTTCTTTCTTTCTTTCTTTCTTTCTTTCTTTCTTTCTTTCTTTCTTTCTTTCTTTCTTTCTTTCTTCCATGTCTAATAAGGGGGACACTGTCTGTCGTAATGTATAAAAAAGGGGACACTGTCTGCTGTAATGTGTAAAAAGGAGACGCTGTCTGCTGTAATGTATAAAAAAGGGGACGCTGTCTGCCGTAATGTGTAAAAAAAGGGGACTCTGCCGTAATGTGTAAAAAGGGGACGCTGTCTGCCGTAATGTGTAAAAAAGGGGACGCTGTCTGCAGTAATGTGTAAAATAGGGGGACTCTGTCTGCCGTAATGTGTAAAAAAGGGGACGCTGTTTGCCGTAATGTGTAAAAAAGGGGACGCTGTCTGCCGTAATGGGTAAAAAGGAGTACACTGTCTGCTGTAATGTATAAAAAAGGGATGCTGTCTGCCGTAATGTGTAAAAAGGGAGACGCTGTCTGTCGTAATGTGTAAAAAGGGGGACGCTGTCTGCCATAATGTGTAAAAAAGGGGACACTGTCTGCCGTAATGTATAAAAAAGGGGACGCTGTCTGCCGTAATGTGTAAAAAGGGGGACGCTGTCTGCCGTAATGTGTAAAAAGGGGGACACTGTCTGCTGTAATGTATAAAAAAGGGCACGCTGTCTGACGTAATGTGTAAAAATAGGACGCTGTCTGCCGTAATGTGTAAAAAGGGGAATCTGTCCACCGTAAGGTGTAAAAGGGGCTCTACCTGTGTTACGCACACCAGTGCTAACAGGAGTATACCGGTGTATGAACAGAGAGGGAAGCAAAGCAAACGAACTCACAGACAGTATAACATAACATACACAGGAGGTGATGGAATAACTAATAAACACAAAGTGAACGGGGAAGCCCAAAGGCTCAGGAATTGGGTGTCTCCCTAGTGTCAGGAATGCTCAGATGGAATAGAGCGGACAATGAAGCGATGTGTAGTGATTTCACATTTGGAGCACCTGAAATGATGTTGCTAAGAGCAACAGAAAAAACCCCAAAGGGTTACCAACGGGTGTGGGAATAAACTCCTTGGTCAGAGATAGAAATATAGACACAAGGAGAGTATCCACAATCCTAGCCCCCACTTGCAGGGCACAGGTTCAGCTTACTGCCACTAAACTGACACCTGGACGCCCTGCACAGTGAGGGAGGATTAAGCAAGCAGGTCTGAGAGTACAGCCGCAAACCTGCTGGGTTCACAGAATAGCAAAAGAACCCCAGCAGGTCAAACAACTGACTCCAGTCTTACTGCTAGGTCCGGATTGGCAGAATGAAGTACCGAATCCCAAGGCCTATTCGCAGTAAGCAACAAGTAAATACAAAGTCACACAGTACTAGCTAACTCTCTGGAACTGACTAACAAACAAAGATTCAGCAGCATTTGCCTAGCCT
The DNA here is from genome assembly GCF_028390025.1 of Pseudophryne corroboree. NCBI lineage: Eukaryota > Metazoa > Chordata > Amphibia > Anura > Myobatrachidae > Pseudophryne > Pseudophryne corroboree. The sequence continues at coordinate 124,257,009 of NC_086444.1, read as the reverse complement.
GAGAGGATGGTTTATATAGCAGGTGCTGTCCACGCCCCACTCAGACCTCACAGACTGTGAGCACAAAACCAGCGCCGGATTCCCTGCCGTGCACGGTGCCTGTAACCACTACACAGTAAAAACCCGGAACGGAGTATCAGCTGCGCTCAGGTTACTTCACTAACACTTGCCTCCCGGTTGCCATGGCGACGTGGCAGCACAGAGCAGGAGATCCTAACAACCTGGTTTAGTGGTGCTACCGTGCGTAATTTGAATAATGGAGACTACTGTGCATCGTTATATGAATTGGTATTATTTTGTGGCCACACCCCTTCCCCATGAAGCCACACCCCTATTGTTTTTGCATGCGCCTACAGCGCACATCGCCCCTGTTTTACATGGAGGGGGGGGGCCCCCAAAGCATTTTGTCGCACATGGGCCCACCGCTCGCTAGTTCCACCACTGTCCCCAGCTGATGAGTGTATGCAACAGGTAGCAGTGCAGGATCACTGGAAGTGTTGTGGAACTCTGATAATCTCAGGTCTCTGAGGAGTTAAGTGAAAAACTACTGTCTCCCACTGTGATGCTCTAAGACATTGACAAGATGGCGCCGCACTTATGTGCAGTATTTTGGGTCAGCAGCCATCTTGGTACAGGGAGTGAAGCCTCCCTGAAGGAACAGTATGGAATCTGCGCAGTAGTGCTCTCCCCTTTCAACACTTTTTACATACAAATAGGATAATAATGATAAAACTCCCACGTAGTCATCTAAATGGGATGTAGTCACGCAGCGGTATGCTGACTGCTGGGATCCCGGCCACCAGAATGCCGGCAGGGGGCCGAGGACTATTCCCATTCGTAGGTGTCCATGACACCCATAGAGTGGGAATAGAACCTGTGGTGAGCGCAAGCCACAGAGCCGCGCAACATGGAGAATGCTGCGAGCCCCCTAGGAGCTTTGTTTCGCTCGCCCCCCTGCCGGGATCCTGACATTGGTATGCTGACCGCCAGGATCCCGGCTGCCGGTCAACCATACCCAACGTACTTGAATGACTGGTGTAGGATTTTCAAATATGTGTAGTATACTGTATACAATGATTTAGGGGGACATTTACTAAGCAGTGATAAGAGCAGAGAAGTGAGCCAGTGAAGAAGTTGCCCATGGCAACCAATCAGCACTGAAGTAACATCTATAATTTGCATACTATAAAATTATACAGAGCTGCTGATTGGTTTATAGGGCAACTTCTCCACTGGCTCACTTCTCTGCTCTTATCACTGCTTAGTAAATGTCCCCCTTAAAACCTTATAGGAGTTCTAAGGTGTATTACATGTAGCTAAAAATAAAAAGTATATTTTATGGCAGTAGTTTCCAAACTGGGGACCGTGATACCCTGGGGTGCCTCGGGAAAGGGGGAAGGGGTTAGGGGGACATTGCAGTGGTGCCGTAGTTTGGTGGTCCAGGACCAATTCAAATTAATTATATTTAATTTAATTGGCAAAACCAGTCCCCACATAACTGAACCTAAGGATGACATATTATAAACACAATTTACTTCATTTTATATTTTTCTCTGAATTTCTCAATAAGAAACTTTGGCCTAGGGGTGCTGTGAAACAAATTCTGATACTTAAATCTTATATTCGTGATTCAACTACATTACTTAATTTATTGCAAAAAAATTTAATGGAAAAATACATACTTATTTATGACATGTGATGTTGAATCACGTATACAAATATACCACATGAGCTTTGCCTTGAGTCACTTGAAATGTATCTGCAAACTAACAACACCTTAAGTGACTCAAGACGCCAGTTCATATTGGATGCAGTGAGATTTATTCTATATCACAACTATTTCACTTTTGACCAAAAATTTTTTCTTCAGGTGCGGTGTGTGGCGATCGGCACCAAGTTCGCCCCAAGTTTTGCCAATCTATATATGGGCCGCCTCGAGCAAATTTATGTTTGGGGTGGTCGATATGGGGCGAGCCTGGTGCTTTACGGTCGCTACATTGACAGCATGTTCTTTATTTGGGAGGGAACCTCTACTGAGGCTCTTGCTTTTGTTAGATATCTTAACACGAATAATTTTGGTCTACGGTTCACATCCACTATTCACGAGTCACACGCAACCTTTTTGGATCTGGCCCTATCTGCCAATGGTACTGACATCACGACCTCCACCTTTCGTAAAGAAGTAGACTGTAGTGGGTTTCTTAATTACGGGAGTTGTCATTATCGGCCTTGGCTTCAAAATATTCCTAAAAGCCAATATCTAAGACTTAGACGTAATTGCTCTAACATTGATACTGTTAATGAACAAGCAGCCCAATTGACCCATTCTTTTTTAGATCAGGGGTATCCAATTGATATCACCATCAAGCATGTGAAGAAGCCAAAAGTAGGGATAGAGACTCACTTCTAATTTCCAAAGAAAAAGGAATCTCTTTGGATGATGATGTTAGCACTCAACCACGATTTGTAACTAGATTTAACTCACAGTCCACTATACTTAAATTTGTCATTAAAAATAATTATCCTATTCTGCTTACCGATAACATCTTATCCACTGTACTTGAAAATGTTCCTCAGATCACCTTCAAAAGAGCCAGCACATTACAGAATCAACTTGCACCGAGTCATTTTAAGTCTATTGAATCCGTAAACCAAAGAAGGAAACCTGGTTATCCCAACATAGTCTTATTAAAGGGTGTTTTAAATGCAAAAAATTGGACTGTAAACATGTGGGTGTTACATTCACTGTACTCAGTACTCAAGAGACAGGGTGGACAGGCTCCGAGTACAGGAATGTGATGCTGCAGTTAGAACTGAGTTTAGTAGCGACCCCTATGGAAACCCTGACTCCATTGTCTCCCTCACGTGGTCGGTCTACGCCTGTGAGACTATGTTTTCTTGAGCCCATGGCAGCCGCGTTTGAAGGGCGAATTAGGTCTGCCCAACTCCGATGCCCCCCGGTCTTATTTGGAGACAAGGCGTAAACCGAGACTGAGAGAGAACAAGGGGAACCTCTAACTAAAACGGAAACACAAAGATAGGGGAAACTACTGAACACTACAACAAATGTATGTGCGGCACGGCCGCCAAGACAAACTGTAACAAAAGCGACGTTGTCCAGACGCTAAACACGACACCGTCGTATTTCGGCTAGGACATCAATGGCGGAAACCTCCGCAGAAAACACCAAAGCAAACACAAATAAAGAATATAAGACTTCAGCCAAACAGTGCGGCAAAGCCGCTACTCACGACACCACGAAGGGTGTATGCAGAAGGAACAGGACTCCAAGGCTGAAGGTTCAGGATCACTGGACCAGAAGGCTGGAACAGATTCCCAGGACCTGGCTCCAGAAACCATGACACAGGACACAGGAACGGATTGGCTGCAATCAGGAATACTCCGGAAACAGGATACAAACTTCACAGGAAGCTGACAGGTTCTCATAGGAACATACAGGTATCATGACAACTTCTATCACCAGCACTAGACTGCAGGGCTAGCTGGGTAATAAGGGAACACGCCCCAATCAGGATGGCTGGAAGCTAGGTACAAAGTAATGGCCAAAATACAGGCAGGTGAGATACACAGACAAGAGCCAGACTGCAGTACAGAGACTCACCACATAATGACCAAATATCTGACAGGTGAGGCTTAACAAATAGAAACAGGCTGCAGTTACACAGCCTCACCACCGGCGGCCAACAAGAGTCTTCTAAACCAGTACAAGAGAAATCCTAGCATGCAAACAGCATTATAACATAAAATTTATAAACAGAAAGCAAACAGGAATGAACCACTGCTTGAGGTTCATAACAGTACCCCCTCCTTAAGGGTGGACTCCGGAACACCCCATAAAAGCTAAGGGGAACAGAAACAGAGGTATAACATAAAATACATACCCAAAATGCAAAACAGGAACGAGCCACTGCCGTGGCTCATAACAGTACCCCCCCCCCCCCTTGAGGAGGGGTCAATGGACCCCAAAATTCAGGTTTTCCAAAACAAGGGATACATTAAAAAACCTGACACACTGGTATAAACAGACAATGGCAAGAAAACAGAAACAAGCTGTGGCAACAGTTTGTAACAGTGCCCCCCCCCCCCCCCCCCCTTGACGGTGGCCACTGGACACAAGACAAGAAAAAAAATATTATTATTTTTTTAACAGGGCAAGAGTCAGCAATTATTTCTTTTTCTTCTTCTCTTTTTTTTTTTACATGGTTCTTGATGTCTGACCAAGGTAATTCCTCAAACATTGTCTGAACTGATGGTACCTTCCAGCAAGGCTGGGTTCAATCCAGAGATTGATTTTTTAACCTTGGGGACTGAACTTTCAGGAGAAGTACTGCTAGAAGAAGATAGAAAAGCACATCCCGCAGTCAAAACAATAGGCTGAGATTTTTGTGCCGAGTTTATAGTATTCGGTGGACTCTGAGCAGATAAGACGGGTGACTTAGAGAAACCTGAGCCAATTTCTTTTGAACCATATTTCTTAATAACTGCATCACTGAATGCCGGGGGATCCTGAAGAATGGGATCTTCATTTTTAATTAAGTTAGATGCCCATTCAAAAGGCTCCCCTCTAAAGGAATATATCAGATAGAGCACAAAGTTCTCTGACGTGATGCCCAAAATGGTCTAGACAGCATAATCGTGAAGTAGTGTTTGGTAAGCGCAAGAAATTGGGCTAAGTCCCCATCAAAGACTATAGATGTTGAGATATCAAAAGAGTCAGGATCCGCTTCCTTCCCATCTGACTGACTGGAGTGCATTACTGGGATCAGGTCACTACTGACCTTACTCGAGGCTGTGGCCTTTGGGACCCTCTTTGGGGCAGTGGCTTTGGGACCCCCTCTGGGGCAGTGGCCTTTGGGACCCCCTTTGGGGCAGTGGCCTTCGGGACCCCCTCTGGGGCAGTGGCCTTCGGGACCCCCTCTGGGGTCAGCACCTCAGATTCTATTGCTGGGACCGAACCACCAGACTCCCTCTCTGGAACCGGACCACCGGACTCCCTCTCTGGGACCGGACCACCTGACTCCCTCTCTGGGACTGGACCACCGGACTCCCTCATTGGGACCGGACCACCGGACTCCCTCTCTGGGTTAAAAATGATCGAGACTTCTCCCGGGGTTATGGCCTCTGGGACTTTTGCTGAAGCTATGACCTTCAGAACCTCCACTAAAGCTATGCCTCTTGAGTCCTTTCCTGGGGAAGCAACCTGTAGAACCCCTCCTGGGGTTGTGCCTCTCGAGACTCCTCCTGGAGACATTGCTTCAAAGATCCCTTCAGGGGTTATGCTTCTTGAGTTCCCTTCTGGAGCTATGGCTTTAGATTCCCTTTCTGGGGTTGTGCCTTTCAAATCCCTACCTGGGGTAACAGCTTCTGAGACCCCTTCTGGGGTTGACACCTGAACCATTATGTTCGATGCCTCTCTTAGACCCTGAGCATCGGGCACCGCTCCAAGACCCTGAGCATCGGGCACCACTCCAAGACCCTGAGCATCGGGCACCACTTCAAGACCCTGAGCATCGGGCACCGCTCCAAGACCCTGAGCATCGGGCGCCGCTACAGGACCATGAGATTCCACTACTGGGGTTTGCAACTCTGATTCAACAGGAAAGTCAGGAGATGAGAGAAACATTCTCCTTTGATTCCTGAATTTATAATGCGGCTCCCTAGCCCAAGGACCCCAATTATAGGACTGAGTGCTTTTAAGTGTGGGTTTTGCAACAAGTACCTCTGCCACATTAGAGACAGGAGTAGGTCTTGAATCCTGATTCAGCTTGGCTAGAGGGCAAGACTTGTCACCACATTTTGGCTTGCGCAACTCACAGGTCTGCAGGTAGTGGCCTAAACCCCCACAATATAGGCACAAATTCAAGTGTCTGCGACGCTAAAGCTTCTCCTCTGAGAGCCTGGGCCGCAGGAAACTTTTAAACCTTTTCTCTCCAACCAAATCTGAGGATTCTCTTGTCACCACATTGTGAGCAAGAGTCTCTTTAGAGATAGAAAAACTCTCAACAAATTCAGGCAGGATAAGCAAATTTTTGGTCAGAAGGTTTGGCAGTTGCCTTAAGGATTGCTGCAAAACTTCCAGCCACTCAGGTTTCAAGGCACTGAAAGCAGAGTTCAGGGCTGAGAGAGATGCCTGCAGGGCTTGCATAGTAAGTACAGGAGGATTTCAGGCTAGACAAGACAAGACTGGACTAGATTCTGCACTAGACAAGACAAGACTGGACTAGATTCTGCACTAGAGAAGACAAGACTGGACTGCACTAGACAAGACAAGACTGGACTGGATTCTGCACTAGACGAGACAAGACTGGACTGGATTCTGGACTGAACAAGACAAGGCTGGACTGAACACTGGACTGAACCAAAAATGAAAAAACTACTCCATTTAGCTTTGTTTCTTTTTGTTGTATGGCTGGTGATAATGTTACCGTTCACTGTACTCGGTACTCAAGAGACAGGCAGTACAGGAACGTGATGCTGCAGTTAGAACTGAGTTTAGCAGCGACCCCTATGAAAACCCTGTCTCCGTTGTCTCCCTCACATGGTCGGTCTAGGCCTGTGAGACTATGTTTTCTTGAGCCCATGGCAGCCGCATTTGAAGGGCGGATTAGGTCTGCCCAACTCTGATGCCCCCCGGTCTTATTTGGAGACAAGGCGTAAACCAAGACTGAGAGAGAACAAGGGGAACTTCTAACTAAAACGGAAACACAAAGATAGGGGAAACTACTGAACACTACAACAAATGTATGTGCGGCGCGGCCGCCAAGACAAACTGTAACAAAAGCGACGCTGTCCAGACGCCAAAGACGACACCGTCGTATTTCGGCTAGGACAGCAATGGCGGAAACCTCCGCAGAAAACACCAAAGCAAACACAAATAAAGAATATAAGACTTCAGCCAAATAGTGCGGCAAAGCCGCTACTCACGACACCACGAAGTGTGTATGCAGAAGGAACAGGACCCAAAGGCTGAAGGTTCAGGATCACTGGACCAGAAGGCTGGAACAGATTCCCAGGACCAGGCTCCAGAAACCATGATACAGGAACGGATTGGCTGCAATCAGGAATACTCCGGACACAGGATACAAACTTCACAGGAAGCTGACAGGTTCTCACAGGAACATACAGGTATCATGACAACTTCTTTTTGTAGAATCTGTTTTTATTTAGGAAAGTATAAAGATTACATCCAAATGAACAAAAGAGCTTCAAGACACATAATTAATGTCAATTGCATATTGGGCATAAGAAGCAGGATAACTTGCTGCCCTGCACAACTGGTATTAGAGTAAAAGCAGTGCGCGGTAGGGTATGCAATGGAATCATCACAATGCCTACTAGTTATTTGTCAAAACAGTGAATGTAATCATAGTAACAAAAGTAACAAATTAGAAGAACTATAGGAAAGAGCAAGATATGAAAAAGAAGAAAGGGTAAAAGAAAATTATAGTGTGACCAAACCCGGGGGATCATCAGACAAAAGGGAAGAGGATTGCATTCTCTTTAATCAATCAACTGCTAAACTCAGATCATTTAGTAGTGTATATGTAGTCTTTGTACTCTTTTGAAGATGTATATTCTATCCAGGGAAACCAAGTGGCCGTGAATTCGGAAAGTTTATCTCTGGAGACTAGGAGAATGTGCTCCATATTCATATAATAATCGATTCTAGTGAACCAAGTTTTTCTTGTGGGTGGGGACGATGATCTCCATAGTGTGGGAATAACTGCCCGTGCTGCATTAGACAGATGGCGGAGTAGAGATGTTTTATATTGAACCAACGACATGCAGGAGTGGGATAGCAGCCAGAAGGCTGGGTCAGAAGGGATGGGGGTGTGAAGTATATCTTGGGAAATAGAGATTACATCATCCCAATATGGCCAAAGTAAAGAGCAATTCCACCAGATGTGTAACAAGGAACCAGTGGTATTAAGACATCTCCAGCACTTATCAGTCACTCCAGGGTACATGGAATGGAGAAGGGAGGGGTGTCTTTACCATCTCATTAAACGTATATATTGTGTTTCTCTCACTTGTATACAGACAAAACTATTGTGAGATTTAAGAAATATCATCTCCCAATCTTTTTCTGAAAATTAATACCCAAGGTCTCTCTCCCAAGCTAACTGGAAAGGTGGAGATGTCTGAGCACTGGGACTCTGTAGTAATTTGTAAAGTGTAAAAACTGTATGCTGGGGGTCACACGTGGAGACACACAATCTCTCAAATTATGTTAGTTCCCTAGAGGCTAAAAGGTATCTGTGTTTGGAGTACAAAAAATGTCTAAGCTGTAAATATTTCCAAAAGTCGTGTTGTGGAATTTCCCATTTAGATCGTATTTCCGAAAACTGTCTTATTCACGAGGAGATCGCCAGCTGGCCTACCCTGAAGAGCCCTTCTAAAGCCCAATTACGAAAATGTGTTAAGCCAGGCAGAAAGTCAGGGTTGGCTAGGAAAGAGGTCAACGGGCCGAAGTCAGAAGTGAGGAAGGACCAGTGGCGCGCTTTTTTCAAAAAGGAAAGGGTCGTAGTGATAGTTGGGTGGGGAGAAGGAGGCTTGGGAAGGGAAGAAAGCCAAGGGAAGATCTCAGGGTATTGTTGCATATAAAGCCCCTCTAGGACCACCCATTGCTTAGTCTCCCGACTCCTCGTCCAGTCCAGGACCCTATTAAGCAAAATTGCCCAATAATAGCCTCTGATATCAGATAGTTGAAAACCACCGCGTCGGGTAGAGCGAATCATAGTGGACCGGCTAATTCTAGGCCGTTTTCCGGGACCAAACAAATTGTTGTATCAAGAGTTGAATGGACTTGAACCAGGAGTCTGGGATCTGTATGAGAAGAGCCTGAAGTTTATAGAGTAGTTTAGGGAGAGTATTCATCTTCACAACATTCACCCTTCCCAGCCAGGAAAGTGGTTTAAGATACCATCTACTGTAATCGGCCCTGAGGGTCCGAAGAAGGGGCATAAAATTCAATGAAACTAGACGGGAGAGATCGCTCGGTAATTGTATTCCCAAGTAAGAAATATGGGAGGTATTCCAAGTAAAGGGGAAAGATTGTTTGAGCCTGGCCACTATATCGGGAGGGGTGGAAATGTTCAAAGCACATGATTTGGACATGTTGAACTTAAAATTAGAAAGTGAACCAAAAGTGGACAGTTCCTTCATAAGATGGGGGAGGGAGGAAACTGGGTGCGTTATTGTAGCCAATAAATCGTCTGCAAACAGGGCCAGTTTGTGCTCTGTATCACCAACTCTCAGACCAGTAATACAATCATTGGCCCTAATGGCCCTAGCAAGAGCTTCGATACAGAGGAAAAAAATTAAGGGAGACACTGGGCAGCCCTGTCGTGTCCCATTACTTATGGAGAAGGGATCAGATAAGGAACCATTAACTCGAACCCGGGCTGTGGGCGATCTATAAAGTCCCAAAATCCTACCAAGTACTCGGGGACCCAATCCGATGTGCCCCAGTACAGACCTCATAAAACCCCAGCTGACTCTATCAAAAGCCTTTTCGGCATCAGTGAAGCTATGTGGATTAAGTTCAGAACCTTGGTGGTATTATCTTTAGCCTCACGGTTTGGGATTGTTCAAGTCAAATTACTTTCTAACAAATATTTAAAATGCCAGCTCTAATATATACTGTGGATGCCTGCGCATCTTATTACCATGTGCTATGAATGTGTGCTATACATCGCAAAACACTACATCCCATAAGAGAAAACAATACTCCCACACATTATCTGAGTTCCAAAGCTCATTGATGTATATATTTGTTATTAAAAGGATATGTATTCAATATATCACAATGTACAGTATATATATAGTTACATGGTTATAGTTTACACAGTAAGCAGTTATTACAAACTAATTCAAATACAGACACGGCCAGCAATACATCACCATTTCCCTCAATGCACTTTATAATCGCTCCAGTTCCTCTATCTTTAGCTGTACCTCATCACCAGCTAACATCAGCAAAATATTACCAACACTCCATCTCGCTCAGGACCCAGGGGAAAAACAGAGACTTCTGTGTGTGTGTTCAGCAATACACTGAGTCTCTTGGGGGCGTGCACAGATCTCTTGTTATTGGTCTAGGGGAGGGAACTTTCTCATTCATGATGAGTTATTGGTCAGTTCATATGCAAGCAACGTCCAGCCTTGATGGTGTAATTACAGGAGATAGCCACTGGTACCAAGCTGGAGGCATGCTGTCTTCCAGGAAATTCATTGTTCTAATAAGAGTGACTTCAGCTTTCATACATTTAATCATATCTACTAATGGCAATGTGCTACAATCTAACCACAGGCACCAAATTAACACACTCATTAATCTGATTACTTTGACACCAAGCACGACATGTCCATCTTGCTCCACTCCAATAATACACATACATGACGTTACTCCATTATATAATTTGAAACCTTATGATGTCTGGTGCTTGATATGTTTAAATTTATGTGCTGTATGAAATATGTGTTGAATCTATCTTTGTGGCATGTCTGTGTAAATGCTATGTTACCATATATTGCTGTGCTCGCTGCGCGTATTTGCAAGCATAGCGACTCATAATGTGTGGAGTCTGTATGTTCTCTCTATGTTATATTTTTGACTTCGACAGGATAAAGCCCACCTGGTCGTTATGAATAAGAGAAGGCAGGAACGTATTCAGTCTGTTCACCATCAATTTTGCAAAAAGTTTGACATCAACATTAAGAGGAGATATGGGCCTATAGCTGGAGCACACCGAGGGGTCCTTACCGGGCTTAGGGAGAACAGTAATGTGAGCTTCTAAGGATTGGCCTGAAAAATGAATATCTGCGGAGATGGAGTTAAAAGCCTGGAGGAGGTAAGGGAATAGGAAACCTTTAAATTGTTTATAGTAAGTTGATGAGAAACCGTCCGGTTCCGGACTCTTACCGGAGGGTGTCGAGCTCAAAGCGAGCTCCAGCTCTTGCGGGGTAAAAGGTAATTCCAAAGCTTCCCTGTCTGAGGAAGGAAGAACAGGATAAGATACCTTTTCTAAATATGCCTTCGCCTTTAGAATATCAAAAAGAGGGGTGGCACCATCGGGGTGGTTCTCTAAGTTATATAAAAGAGAATAATACTGTTTGAAGCAGGCTGCTATTTCAGGAGTTTTAAAACGTAAGGTAACCTTGTGGTCCTTCACATTATTAATAAACAATGAAGTGCGCTGGGCCCTAAGTGCCTGAGCTAGGAGGCGGCCAGGTTTATAACCCCACTGGTAGTATTTAGAGTTGCTTTTATGGATTGAAAGCTGGATACTATCATTGAGGGTCTTCTTTAGTTGTGCCCGCGTGTCAAGTAAATCTAAGTAATCGGTCTCCGACAGAGACGTTTTATGAGAGGACTCTAGAAAGTGAAGTCGTTGCAGTAATTTGGTGATAAGTGATGACCTCTGTTTTTTTATAAATGTACCCAACTGTATAAGTTTACCCCGTATAGTGCATTTGTGCGCTTCCCACAGGATAATCTTAGAGACTTCGTCGGTATCATTTATGGAGAAAAATTCAGTTAAGGCCTTCTCAATTTCTCCCTTGCAATATTGATCCTGTAATAGGGATTAATTAAGACGCCAAGTCCATTGGCCTGGGGTAGTTTGAGGGATTGAGAGAGTTATGGACACTGGAGCATGGTCAGACCAGGTTATCAAGCCAATAGAAGAATCTGTCAGTAAGGGAAGATGTCTATGACTGAGGAATAGATAATCAAGATGAGAGTAAGCTTTGTGAGGAGTAGAATAAAAGGAGTAGTCTCGGTCAGAGGGGTGAAGGACCCTCCAGGAGTCAGCCAGCTGGAAATCGTGGAACAATCTTCTAACTTGGCGGTATTTACATTGGGCGGTCCGGGGAGCATTGGAAGAAGAATCTAAGGATGGTTCCATTATCCAATTCAAATCACCCCCCAAAACAATAACACTCGAAAAAAGAGATTCTATTTGGGAAAGTGCGGACCGAAAAAATTAAACCTGGTCCTTATTAGGGGCATAAAGTACAACAAACGTGTAAGGGCACATACATATTTTACAACGCACCACTTAAAGCCGACCAGGAACCAGTTTATGCACTGATATATCAGACAGCTGAAGGGTCCTAGAGAACAATATCACTACACCTTTTGATTCAGAATCTGGGTTGTTACTATAAAAAACCTGGGGAAAACGATAGTTAATCAAAGAGGGGCTGCCAGCTGAGATTCTAAAATGCGTTTCTTGTACCAAAGGAACATCTACTCTTTCGGCCCACAGAGACCATAGAAGGGAGGCCCTTTTCTCCGGTACATTAAGGCCCTACGCACTAATCGATGATATTTTGAGTCTACCAGGTGATGTCATGGGAGGTACATGTCATGATAGAATGCGATGGGCCCAGAATGGTCAAAAAGAGGAAAGAAAAAGGAACAAGGAGATAAGAGAAAGAAGCAAATCAAGTAGAAAAAACAACAATAACAGTCAAAAAACCCACAGTGGTGTAGCTGATCCATCTAAGAATCAGAAACCCAAGAGGCAGAACAGCCGGGTGCGGGTAGAGGGCGAATGGGGGAGCCACCGCCAAAGGCATATTGAAAAGTGGGAAAAAGTATTAGAACAATCATTACACATAAGTAGTTAAAACTAACTGTAAACCTCGTTGACATAAAGAAATCTTCAAATGGTAGGAAGAAAGGAACCTCGTAATCAAGAAACAGGAGCCGATAATTAACGGCCCAATATACAGTAGGAGGGACCTAGTCCCAATGACAATAGAATATTATATTAAGTCTCACCAGTGGTTAGAAAAAGTTACACGCTTAAATCTAGAGAGATAATTTGAGAAAAACATATATAAACAGATGATAACAGGTTATCAATCAGGTAGCATTAGAGTCATGGTCAGAGGGGGAATCATCAGCTCTCTTCCTCCTGCTGCTCCGCACCTCCTGCCAAGGGGTTACAGTACTCGGGGATCGGAGAGGTGGCAATGCAGGAATAGGGAAGTCCCAATCGCGTAAGTCAAGTTTCGATAATCCAAGACCATTACAGAACATCGTGAGTTCAGAGTGGGAGTTAAGAGTGTGGGTTTTCTCAGAGAAAGAAACTTGGAGATTGAAGGGGAAGCCCCACCGGTATTTCAATTGGTGTTTAGGGAGCTCATCTGTTAGGGGTTTGAGGGCTTTCCGCTGTTGAAGGGTATGCCAGGACAAGTCTTGGTAGATATGTATCATTGAACCATTAAAATCGACTCCATCGAGCTAGCGTACCTTGCGCATAATGTCATCTTTTTGAGAAAAATAATGTAATCTGCAGATGACATTACGTGGTCTGTCAGCGGAGAGACCTCTTGGTTTCAGAGCACGATGGGCCCTATCGAAGGTGATAGTGTCGTTAGGGTCATTACCCAATATCTTGTTAAAGATTTTAGTAAGAGCATCAATCAAGCCTGTTTGAGGGACGTCTTTCGGCAAGCCCCGCACTCGGATGTTATTTCTCCTCCCTCTGTTATCCAAATCCGTTAACCGTGTTTGGAGAGAGCGGATCTCGGTCGACTGAGCTTCAATAACATTAGTCAATGACTTCAGGAACGTATCAGAAGAGGCATGGGGATCCTCCAGATTTTACATCCGGTCAGAGAGGTGGGAAATGTCCTGTCTCATAGTAGCCAATTCACGTCTCACAGTATCTTGTAGGTCTTGTTTAGTGGGAAGATTTTTCATGTAGGCCAAGTGTCCCGTAAGTCCCTATCAGCTGGAAGGCAGATATATGGCGCATCAGCACCCGAAGAGGATGAATGAGAGGTAGGCGGAGAGAAGGAGGGGTTTGAAGCAGAATAATTTTTTATAAGTCTTTTGAGAAGATTTCTTATTCCTGGGTATCATTCAGTCAGCATCAAAGAGCATAAATTCACTTAGGTCAGGATATCGAGATAGACTAAAATTTACATAACTCACGGAAGGATGCCTTCAGCGGGGTGGCTCCCTGTCGGATGACGTCAACAGATCATTACGGTATCAATGGCAGTGGTAGCCTAGAACTGCACATATCCATAGCATAAAACCACTGAGGCGCCCTGGCAGAATAGAAAAGCATTCAACAGGAGGCAGCGAATTGGCACCAGTCGTCTGACGAGATTGGAAATCGGCTTCATATATTTAACGTGGACAAAAGCAATACACAGCTCAGAGGAATTTCCCCAGAATAACCACCAGAGGGGGTTTTCTGTAAAAGCTGCACCACAGCTCAGGGGTTTATAATTGTTTCTATCCTGTGTAATAGGTGCTTTTAGTCAGCGGGCTGTAACACACTGTGGTAGAACATAAGTATCAGAGCAGGGCTCAAGTTGCAGCGGCACCACTCCACAGAAACTCCCTTTAACACAGCAGCCAGAAGGGAATCAGCAGCTTAGAGAGGGTGATGCAAGATGGCCCCCGCAATGAGGAGCTGAAGCACCTGAAGAGGATGCAGTGAGTACCTGTGTATCATGTTGTGTACAGGGGCTCCTCAGGGTGCTCTCCGGCCACACTGTCGTCCGCGGGGTCTGTGGAGTCTGCCCGCTGAAGGGAGTGCTGGCGGCAAAGTCCATTGCGGCATGCACGTCACGGAGCCTGCCGTCCGGCCACACTGGAAACTCGAGGCCCCGGCTTCTGGGGATCGTTTAGGCCGCAATCTGCGGGCTGAGGCGGCCGCTTCCTCCAGCTCAGCGGCAACTCGGAGCACCTGGCCAGGGCAGTGGGGCAGTCACAGGAGCGTACTGGGATGGGGGGAAGCTGTGCTAACCGCAATAAAATTGATATTTAGTGCTGGTTTACAGAGGAGCACTTTCAGAGCACGTCCTGTTCTCAGTTCGCCAGGCCACGCCCCTCTCATGACAACTTCTATCACCAGCACTAGACTGCAGGGCTAGCTGGGTAATAAGGGAACACGCCCCAATCAGGATGGCTGGAAGCCAGGTACAAGGTAATGGCCAAAATACAGGCAGGTGAGGTACACAGACAAGAGCCAGACTGCAGTACAGAGACTCACCACATAATGACCAAATATCTGACAGGTGAGGCTTAACACATAGAAACAGGCTGCAGTTACACAGCCTCACCACCGGCGGCCAACAAGAGTCTTCTAAACCAGTACAAGAGAAATCCTGGCATGCAAACAGCATTATAACATAAAATTCATAAACAGAAAGCAAACAGGAATGAACCACTGCTTGAGGTTCATAACAGTACCCCCTCCTTAAGGGTGGACTCCGGAACACCCCATAAAAGCTAAGGGGAACAGAAACAGAGGTATAACATAAAATACATAACCAAAATGCAAAACAGGAATGAGCCACTGCCGTGGCTCATAACAGTGGGTTCATTGTGAACAAAAGTACCACTGTTACATCACATTCTTTGGGTACCACTATTAACATTCAAAGCCATATCAATTGCCGTTCCACCTATATTATATATGTTATACAGTAACTTGTAAATGTGGACCGCAATACGTTGGCCGGACCACAAGAACGCTGCATACAAGGTTTATGGAACATAGGAACAACATCCGAAAGGGATTGATTCGCCATAGTATAGCAACACATGTTATTATACAACATAAAGGAGATGTCACCTGTCTAAGTCTACAAGGTCTTGAACACATAGAGCCCACTTTTAGAGGTGGAGATAGAGATCAATGTCTCTGCAGGCGGGAGGCCTTTTGGATATATGCATTGGGCACCCTTTATCCGAGAGGCCTCAACAACTGCATTGAGATGAACAACATTTAGGAAAATCACAGTCAAATCTTTGCTACCATTTTGTATTTAAAATATATTTCGGAATTTATTAATGGTTGTACCTTGTTTGTGGATGCCCTTGAACATTTTGCTCTCTCTTTCTCTTTCCCATGCATTTATTTTAGATCAGTAAATGCAAGGGATTTTTATTTTTATATTTATATATCTCTATACTAACTATATATTTTTCTAATTAACCCCATCTGGGGTGGTCATTTTGTTGTGTTTCTTTTTTCTCTGCTATATCTGCTTTATTTGCTTCTTTTGTGTGGTCAAATAAATACATTATCACTAATTATGTATGAGGTACTCATTAGAATTATCTATGAGTGCCACTGAGGTGTTGCTAATATATGCTTTGAATTGAATATCCATATATATATAAAAAGGTTGCTACGCATATATACAAACATTTTTTTTGTCTGCATTATAAACATGGTGATAAAGCTAAATATTTATCTTATAACATTCACTATATGTGGGTAAGAGACTCAGTACGCAATTGGCGTATGGGGTACCGTAAGGGTACGCACTTAGTGTAGCAGACGCTTAGCCGTGGTCGAGACGCACATGCGGCACGCTCGCTCACAGCTTAACACTTGGTGTCGAGCACGCTATAGGCGGCCAACTACCGTAATGCTACGCTACAAGCGTAGCGGACGCTCGTGACCACGAGGGGAACACGAGCGGCGCAGACGCTCACGGGATGACACTCAGTAAACCTTGTATGCAACACAATGAAAGGCTGAGCCTATACTGTAAACCTTGGTTTTGTAATGTGAGCACACTGCAATGCTAATTAACCTCTATTGTATGAAAGCCTCTTGAGCGATTGAGACGCTCTGAATACTCTCAGCAATGTAATAAACACACAATACCTTGCTAAGGTTCCAACACCTTTACTAACAATATCTAGCTATGTAAAAAGGAGAAAACAGTTAACAATTTATACACTACAAACTAACATCAATATCTAAGCAGAATAACTACACATAAATATACAGTAGCGTCACAATCTTATACAATAACAGAGAGAGAGAGTATGGCAAATACAAACAGGGAATAAGTTGGTCACAGAGAGTACTTACACACTAGGAATAAATCGCAGGCGCAATCTGGTTACCAGCTCCTGGTTAGTCAATGATGAAAACCGTTGTGGGGAGAGACCTGAGCTGCTCCAGGCTGGCATGTTTTTATATACACTACATACAGTACACTACAAAGGGCCCTACCATCTCATTGTTCATTGGACACAGGAATCTGTCTTCATATTACAACAAAAGGTCATAGGTTTGTTTGAACAGGTGGGCTGTGACTATTCCAGACTGCTCAGGTGGGAGGGAATCTCAGGATTTCCAACACATGGACAATGAATAAATGTCCAGAAACTACTTATAGACATAACTATACGCAGGAGCGATTAATCTTTACCTAACCAGCACCGGATTGTTTCTAATAAAATGTTCTTTAGTTAGGTACCAAACACCACTGCTCAAATCCTATCTGACCCTTCGTATCATACAAAGAGGAATTCCTCTGTCCAGGGACCAGTCACAATAAACAAACTTTCAGTTATTATTAAGGGGGACATTATCTATAAAACATACTATTTGGATTTACTATGTAATGATTGAGTCGCCCGCTAGACGCACACAAACTCTACCATAAATGCACATACCATGCGGTCGAGCGCATGGCCGAGGAGGCGCCGCCACGCAACTGCGAATATGCGCACGCACAGGAGAGAATGCGCATGGGGTGGATATATGGCAACGTGTAGCATGATATTTTTCCGACTTTGACAGTCCACCCTTTGGCAGTCATCAATAACTGCCACTTCCTAAAACAGTTCAAACAAAAGAAAAATATATGTCATCATGTAAATACCATTTTATGATTGGGAAAAGGGAGGAGAGGAGAAGGTGGGAAAAAGGAATGACCTAGTGAGATAGTAGAAGCATGTGTGTATGAATCCATGTTTGAGGGGTCATGTATCATCGTGCCGTACGTGTTTTAAATCAAGCTTCGAGGTATTGCGAAGTATACATTTGAATCCTTCTTATCCCATATTACGGGTCTGTGGATGGGCTGTCAAGCTCTACCGAGCTCTTTTCGGCTTTTGGTTGCAACAAATGGGGAGCACATTTAGTTGATGATACATGAAGGGGGGAACATGTGAATGCTGATATATGTGTCTATATTCCCTGTCGACTATGTGTGTCATTACCTGGAGGTTGTAGAGATGAAGATAAGAAACAATCGTTATAAATGCAGTTGTAAACTATGTGAGTTTAAATAAACAGTCGCTGATTGAGGTCTTGTCTGATGTCTTGTCTTGATGTACATGTTGTCTGATGTCTCTCGGTGCTTTTGCTATAAATATCGAGCAAAAGTTGTTCCATTGTCCATAAAGTTACAGTCTCTAAAGTATTGGGCTATCGTAAAAGTTAAAGTCACTAGGGATATTGGGGCTTGTAGCATGGTTCATCAATGGTCTGTATAAAAGAGGTTGTCAAATTCTTCTTCCAAGCGGATGTCTTTGTACCTTGGAGGAAAACAAAGGAGAAACGGGTGAAAGAAACGGACCGTGGAATCACATTTTCATCACAACATTGTCTCTATCGTTGGGTCATACATCAAATTAGTTGTTGTTATTACAGTGTCTTCGCTCCTTAGACTCATCACTCTAGTACTACCTTTACACTTCGTCAAAACCCGAACGCATCTAAATATCAGGCCAACCAATATGGCGACTCCCAGAATACACAAAAGAAATTTCCCTACATCCATAATAATACCTTGGGCCCATTCTCCTAAGCCCGAGAACCAATTTCGTAGGTTCAACCATGACACCCAACTGGTCAGCTCATTACCCACAGCAGCGAGTGTGAGATTGTGTTTCCTTCGAAACTCCCACTTTAATTGTAAAATGTCATCCATCTTTTGGTCTATGACCTCGGCTGGGTCCTCCGTGCTGTTTGTGATGTACGTGCAGCACTTTATTCCATATTGAATTGCTAGGGTAACACAATACCCGCCTGTCACTGCTGTGAGATAATTGAGAATCATCCTATGCTGAACCAGTTCTGTTTTGTAGGCCTGTAACTCTCTCCCAGTATACCTGAATGTGTCGTCATACATTTCGGTGATATTGACTAACAAATTTGCAAGCGCAGATATATACTTATAATTTATCACTCCTCTGGCGGTACGAGTGATATCTAACGCGAGTAGGAATTGAATCCCGGTGGATTCATGGATCAGATCAGAGGCCGGATGCTCTGTCCTCTCTATCAGGTGCCTTTTAACGATGTGCTCGTAATGAGTGTGAGTATAAGGAGCTTGGGCACCGCTGTGAATGTCTTTCATTTTGTTATGGGATACAGTCATTACTTCAGGCAGTACTTTTCCAATATAACATAATTCTTCTGAGTTAGGGGCAAGCCACTTATACGCCTTCCTCCCGCATATGAAATATGCATCATCGGGGAGAACATATGGGACAGAGTATGACATTACCATGTTACAAATTTTCCATATGAAATCTCCTAACCCTAACTCTCCCATCTGCCTAGTACACGTATCAGGTTGTACGATATGTGCACAGTATCCTGGTGATACTTCTCCAACTCGCATGGTCCTACTTCCTAAAGTGTACCTATACCGGAAAAATTTTCCATGGTCGGCTATCTGGCGTATAAGTTCTGTGTCTATGGGCATTCTGTCGGCTCTGTATGAAAAGGTCATGGTTTGATTACTCCATGACACTTCCCAATTTCCCGGCTTTCGGGGATTGGAAATGTTAAAGCATACTAAAGACCTATCCACATGATACTGGTGGAGCTTCAAACTAGGAGGACTAGAGATATTAAACCTCTTATCCACCGGCCTCCCACCACTTAACTCAAGTACCTCTCCTACAGTTAAAGGGAATGGTACTAGTCCTGATTTGCTATGACCTTGAGGTACTTGAGAGCATACCCAACAGTCTGTCTGGTTTAACACTTTACCCACTAAGGAGTGATACTCACTCAATGGATGCCGGTCCATGTGGATATTATAACTGGACTGGCATTTCTTGATGCACCCATCCTCAACTATATTGTCACAGTGCTGACAGATGCAGTTTTCTTCAGCTAACAATCCTTTACAATGTCTATAAATAACATGGCTGCTAGATCGTTTTCCGGTACTCGCCTTTGCTCTGTGATTGTGTTGCTATTGGAAATTTACGCCTCCATCCTGGTCATCAGAACCCATTCCAGATCCTTCCTCGACCTCCATGGTATTCTCACCGAAACAGACTGCTCTGGTCAACATCATGGTCAACAGGAAAACACGGACTGCAGTCTCTTGGGGCGAGTCCATCTTACAGGAGGAGAAGGAGAAATTTGTAATGGGGGTACAAAAAAATACTTTGAGGGGAAAGAAAAATGTTACGATGTCTTATGTCCTCTAGTCTTGTTGTTCCTCTTGCTCTGCTGTCATCTCAAAGGTGCTGTCTCTCAGTCTTCCAAACGAACATTCTGGTGATACAATATTCCTTCCAAATCTGCGATCTTTCTGTAAGGAGCAAAAATCTTGCATTACCATTTGTCTAACTGATGTGTGACATACCATCTTTAAAATATAAGAACATGAGAGAGAAGAGAGAGAAAAAAGCAAAAACAAACGAGAGAGAGAACAATTCATCACATTTTACATTAAACAACAAACAAAAAACCATTGTCAGATCTTCCGTTCACCATCAGGCTGTCACACCAACACATCCACTGGTATCTTTGCGAAGTCCCCTCCCCACCAGTATTTCCACACTCCACCCTTTTGTGCCTGGCCAGGACACACCGATGTCGGTAGGTCACACTGGGGTTAGGTAGACCTCTGCAAAGACCAAGTAGCTATGTGATGTTTGAGTTCTGCCGATGAACGTCAGAGATGGGGAGAAAGAAACATTTACAGATAAATGACAAAGTTTACCCGGCCGTTCCTGCGTCTACACAGAATGACCTCCCAATTTCATTGACTGTAACCTCAGGCTTACTATCAGTCCTAATGATCACCTTTCCTGACTGCATATTACAGGTGCGGCCCAAACTTCTTCCTATATGATCCCTGATTACAATTTCGTGTGTCATAACTCTGCTCGTGTTCTTGTCTAGGGGGTTTATATAACCTTTGTCTATTTCTTGATCTACAATCTCTTGCATAATGACCTTCCTTCTGGCAATTATAACACCTTATCACCTTTGACTTACCCACAGGGATCTGAGGCTTCTTACTTCTCTGTGTTTCCCTGTGCTTGCTGATGTTTTGCTCATGCCCAACAGCGGACTTTCTTAATGCAGCCACCGAGATATTTCTCCAGTTTGGATTTGTGGTCTGTACCCTTGCTCTCAACACTTCCTTTAAACCATCCATTAACACAAATACTGCTACTTCTCTATGCAGTGCACTTGTTTCGATGTTTTCTATACCTGTATACCTAGTCATGTCCTGCAATGCCCGATGGAAATAATTAGAAGTACTTTCCCTTCGTTTTGTCTTATGGAGAAGATTTTGTTCCACTCGACAATGGCTGGGAAATATACTCCTAACTGTCGGTTGATCTGCTTAATACATTCCTGATTGTTTTCCTCCGTTTGAGGTACTTCTGGGTCTAATTTACAATCAGTAATAAATTTCGCAGGGTCAACACTGGAGGGCAAACATGCCCTCAGCACTGTCCGCCAATCTTTGTTGGTGGGTTCGGCGGAGTTTCCTAGTTCTTTAATAAATCTCTGACATGCAACTAGATCTTTCCTAGGATCAGGGAATTCAGACATAATTGCTCTCAATTCCATCCGGGACCAGGGATGGCGCATTGCACTGTCCCTGACGGGAATGGTTCCCTGAGCGTCAGTCTTCCCATTGGGGACTGTGATCGCCCTGACAGGATTAAATTCAATTACATCATCTTGTGTTGGTTCTACAATATGAGGTACATTTGTTTGTGCGTGATATATAACACCGTACGTACCTGTGGACACGACTTCACCTGACCCTCCGTTAGGGGGTTTGATTACTGCCTTTACCGATTTGGTCGCGTCCACCTGGATGTCTTGTGTGATGGCTGCTGGAAAAGGTGCCGGCATCGTGCTGGGCTCACTTTCTTGCTTGTAATCCTGAGGGAAGTTTAACATGGAGTGCAACTTGCACGGGTTAACAGTTGTACATTTAACAGTTTTACTTTTATCATTGTTACATTTGTTACTTTTATTCTTATCATCATTAATACAGTTGCTAAGTGCATTTTTATCATACTCCAGTGTGCCACTCTCTGTAACCACCTTCTCTCCTGTTGCCATATTTTTCTTACCACAGTGAGAGTCAGCTGTGTAAGCTAATCCTCCTTGTCTCTCACCTTCCCGTTGCCATAACTGTAACAATCATAATCTTTGATCCATCTCTTTGCAGATTTAATGAGACATATCCTTCTCCTTAGATTTTGTAACACCTCGGGGCTAAAACTGCCTACCCGTGGGAACTTTTCCCCGTCATGCACAGTCATTCTTTCCCATTCATTGAATATTACCTTTGCGTGTGATCCATTTCGGACTTCCCGGTCTGTATCACACGTTATCCTTGCCGACTCTATTGGCCGGTTTACTAAGTCAACCCGAACCGAGGTTGATCGCCCCCTACCTGAACAACTGGCCCCCATCTTTGCAGGTGTTGCTTTCACTACCTCTGACCTTCAAATCAGGGTCTTCAGCGAACCCTTACAAAAACCAAGATGTCCGGGGTAGGCCGGCGTCGGAAGTTTACCGAGTACCTCCACTCACTCGCCCACGTCGACCAATACGCCCACACACTGCCTTAGTGCTGGCGTACTCGACCTAGGGCCCCTGCGACCTGAACCTCTATTTACTGGAACATGTGGGTGTGATCCGAAGAGCACTTAACCCTTTCCAGTAACTATTGGTTGTTAGAGAATTCCCGAGTGACCAGCGAACCTCCCTTAAAATAAGAAAAATTACACAAATCACGTTAGAATGTACAAATAGCGTTTATGACCCCTCTAGCGTACGCAAATGGTACTGGGTCAAGTTACTAACTAATGCACACAATTACATGCGGTACAATCGTTCTGCACATAAGCAACTAATCTTATGTGCGGAGCGACCAGTGGAATCGAAAATTATGGCTGCGAATTCCTTCAGCCAGAGCTTAATGGCCTATATGGGTACCGCACCAACCCTTCCTGGTGTTGTGCTCCTTTACTCTTTATCTATAGCGGACTTCCTAGTCTGCTGTACCTAGACCTCCTGGTCCGTGACCTCCTGGTCTGTGCTACAGTAGACCTCCTGGTCTGCTATACTCTAATGCTCTTCTTTTAATATGTTTAACAAGGGATGCCTCCCAAGCCACCGTGCCGTCACTTACACGTATGTACCTCACGAGAACTCGATGATTTCCTGTGGTTCCACCCAAAAATTAGAAACTTATATATATGTATACACAAACTTTCACCTCATATACTCTTTACTTTCGTTTCTGCGCAGAAATCCCTTTCATTCAGTATCGCAGGCTAATCCCGAGGAGTTGCAACTAGAGAAGGATCTATTAGCTTAAAATTTTGGACACTGAGATTTGACTTGCGCTATTATCGCGTTGCCTCCTTATCGCCTAACTAAAACAATACTATCGTGTGATTTGTATCACGTGGGCATACCCAGATGCTCCGTTGCGTAATATACGCTCCATGCGTCGGCCCTTGCGTTGCGTACGCTCGTTCTGCCCCTTGTTAGAGACACATGTACGCAGGCCAGATATGTCCACAGTAACACAACTAACACGTTTATATCAATGTAAATGATCTTTAACTGTAATCATCTACCAAGCACCACACAGATCTTTCCTTGTATCTTTAGGCAAAACCGTGTGCGTGTTTTACAATTTACCCCTTAACGTATTATTTTTACTTTTAACTACTAATAGCAACAAATCTTTCTCAGCACGTTATCAATTATAAATGGCAAACAGGAAAGTGAGATATGTGAAAATACACAAATGAAAATGCAATTCTAAATTAATCTAATAACATACATTGATGTAAGCACGCACATATAGATATTACATATATGTACTAATCACTATTACATATATGAGACCCTATTCAGTGCTTCTAATTTGCATATGAATGTGCGATTTCTTTCACTGCTGGGAGAGGAAAAAAACAAAACAAAACCCAGTTATTCAGGTTAATTTGCACTTCAATGGCTATCCTACACCAAGCAGAGAATCCTAGAATAGGGAGGTAAAGAAACAAAACCCCCCCCCCAAAAAACTTTGTTTTATCTGTGTATCGTTCTTAAATCAAATACTCATTCCACTATTAACATATATCAAACTCTATCTGAACCACTCATGATTGATCATGACATGGACTAAACAAATGCATTAAAAACTCATTAAATGATGATTTCTTTTTGACAATGGATGGCTGATTATTTCATGAGTCAACTGAAAATCAGCCGCTTAGAATTTTTTTTTGACCTTCCCAAAATGGCCGCTGCTCCTCCCCCTTCCACATCCATGAGGGTTACACAAAATGGAGGACAGACCATGCGGCTCCTTTTGTCACAAAGAAAATCATCATGCCAGCCCCTGAAGTTATTTTTAAGCCTGGGTAAAAACTATCACGCTATGCAGAGCGATTAAAAATACTTTTAAACCCATTTAAACAGACAAGCCATCCAATCTGCGTGTGCAGTTGGCACCAAATAGAAATAAAAACCAGATTTACAAAGACAATAGCTTAATGTTCCTACCTTCTTCGGATTCCACCAGCATCCCTACAAGCCAAAAGAATCAGACGCAGACTCTCATCTGATCAGCACTACAAGATACTACCTTTCCACCCTTTGCTGATCGATAAAGTCTGCGCATTTTCGCCTGACTGCGGATATGAGATGGACCGGACTTGCCCCCAATTGATAAAGCTAAATATTTATCTTATAACATTCACTATATGTGGGTAAGAGACTCAGTATGCAATTGGCATATGGGGTACCGTAAGGGTACGCACTTAGTGTAGCAGACGCTTAGCCGTGGTCGAGACGCACATGCGGCACGCTCGCTCACAGCTTAACACTTGGTGTCGAGCACGCTATAGGCAGCCAACTACCGTAATGCTACGCTACCAGCGTAGCAGACGCTCGTGACCATGAGGGGAACATGAGCGGCGCAGACGCTCACGGGA